>NW_022107407.1:2692800-2717362 GCF_000313985.2 Echinops telfairi
TCATTATTGCTATACTGAACCCTAAGTGACTCATCTCCCCACTACCCCTCTGCAAGGTATGTCCAGTTGTCTAGAGATGGGCATTGGGTCCCCTTGATAATTTATAAATTATTATTTTTTCATTTCTTACACTGCCCACTGTCTCCTTAATGATATCCCTTGTTCCACGTTCTCTTCTGAATCTAGTCTGAACCTATGATAGCTCCCTGTCAATGCACTGCTGCAACTACTTTTGATTGACCTTTAGCAACATTTTATTTGCATTTCATATCAATGGTATTGTTCTATAATTAAAGCATTCTGTTGTCATCTTTCTTTGGAATGGACATGGACATGGATCTGTTCCCATCAGTTGGCCAAGTAGCTGGCTTCCATATTTCCTGGCATACACGAATAAATGCTTCCAGTGTTTCTCAGCTTTTGAAACATTTAAATTGGCATCGCATCAATTTCTGGAGTCTTGTTTATGACTAATGCATTCAGTGCAGCTTGAACGTCTTCCTTCAGCGCCCTTGACTGTTGCTCATATGCTACCTCTTGAAATGGGAGAATGTCGATTAGCTTTTTTTGGTATAGTGACTGTGTATTCTTTCCATCTGCTTTTGTTTGAATCCTTCATTATTCAATGTTTTTCTCAAGACTCTTTTAGTATTGCAACGGAGATTGAATTTTTTGTTGTTGTTTTTTAGTTCTTCCAGTTTAATATATGCTGAGCTTAGCTGATTCTTCCTTTTCTGTTTTCTAACTCTAGGGCTTTGCACACTTCTTTATAATATTTTATTTTGTCTTCTCGAGCTGCCTTTTGACATTTTCTTTTCAGCTCATTGACTTGATTTCTTTCATTTGCTTTAGGTACTCATGAATTACAGTACGTTTCAGAGTCTCTTCTGATATCCACTTCTACCTTTCCTTTCTTTTTAATTATCTTTTTCTTTCTTCATGGATGATGGCCTTGATGTCCTCACGACTTCTGTCATTAGCATTCAATGCAGCAAATCTGTTCTTGAGATGGTCTCAAAATTCAGGTGGGCTATACTCAAGGCCACTTATTAACTCTTGTGGACTCGTTGTAATTTTCTTCAACCTCAGCCTGCACCTACACATGAACAATTCATTATCTGTTTCACAGTCAGTCACTGGCCTGGTTTTGGTTGCTGATATTGAACTTCCTCAGTGTCTCTTTCCACAGATATAGTCAGTTTGACTTCTGTATATTCCATCTGGAGAAGTGTTTTGTGTTGTTGAAAAAATATATTTGTTATTAACAACTCCTTGGTCTTGCAAAATTCTATTATGAGGTATCCAGCTTTATTTCTATCATCAATATATGTTTTCTAGCTACTTTTCCTTCTTTTTTGTTTCCTATTTTTGCATTCCAATATCCAGTACTTATAAATGCATCTTGATTGCGCATTTGATCAATTGCACACAGAAGTCATTGGTAGAATTCTTCAATTTCTTTATCACTAACTTTTGCTTTTTGTGGTTGGTACATAAATTTGAGTAATGATTATATTGATTGGATTTTCTTGAAGGCTGATAGAAATAATCCTATAAGAGACAGCATTGTACTTCAAGATTTATTTGGAAATGTCCTTTTTGACAATGAATGCAATACCATTTCTCTTAATTGTGTTATTTATGTTATAGCGAATCATGAATTTCTGATTTAAAATGGCCTCTACCAGCCCATTTCAGCTCACTAATGCCTAGACTTTTGATCTTTATGTGTTTCATTTATTTTTTGGACACTTCCAATTTTTCTAGATTCATACTTTTCACATTTCAGGTTCTTATTAGCAGATTTTTGCAGCTGTTTCTTCTTACCTTGAGTTCTGGCCCGTCAGCAAATGAAGATAAGATACTGAAGGTTCCACTCCCACAGGTTTAGTTCCATTCATATCACCATGATTGAGTCCACTCTGAGAAAGCAATTCCCCCTCTGTCTCATTTCGAGTGTCCTAAGACCTGAGGGGCTCATTCTCCAGCACTATATCAGAAAATGGTCTGCTTCCATTCATTAGGCCATCAGTGTCTGACAATGTTTCAAAACTATGCATAAAGTTTTCAGTGTTGCTTCCTCTTAAGTACTCAGATTACTTTGTTGTCATTTGTTCTTAGTTTGGAAGCTCCACTGAAACATGGTGGCCTTGATGAGATTTGAAATACCAGTGGCATAACTTTCAGCAGCATAGCAGCACTCGAGCCATCACAGTATAACAAATTGACTGACAAGCGAGGATTAATTCTGATTCCCCCTATTAAAATACGTTTTCCCATTACATATTTAAAAATTTTGTTGCTCTCTCCAATCAGCAGCTTATCATTACTATCATTACTTTTATTGTATTCTCACTCTTCTTCTCTCTACCTTCCCCAATTATCTCTCTCCCCTTTTCTCCATTTCACCGCTGTATATTTTCCAGGTCCTATTTGACTTCTCACATGCCATTAGACAGAGCCAAATACCGTTACATGACCAGCAGGTCCCATGCCACTTAGCGTTGTAACATGATGCTTAGGAAGCAGTAGTCAATCATAGTAAATAATACAAACACATAAAAGCATCAGGAAAAAGAGCACAAGTAACCAAAAATTACCCCAACTCAATGAAATGCTCTAAAGAATTGGTCATGAAACTACCAGATACAGATTTTAGGTCCTATCAAGATATTTGGTAGGCACTCAAAACAACATTGAGGAAATTGAAAAACTGAGGCTGTTTGCATCCTGAGAATTTTCTGCCAGGAGTTAATTTATTTTTATTGTGGAATAATAAATGACTGTGTTATTTGTGAAAAAGTAAAAAAAGTATTTCCATTCAGTGAATAGAAGATAGAATAATGTACCAGAAAGATGGAATGAAAAAGAAAAAAAAAGCAAGCATGTCAGAGTTCCTGAGAACAGACTTTAACATCTAACAATATATAAAAGGCTTCTTGATGTTTGCATTGTAAATTTTGGGTACTGAACATCTGGAGCTCTTTAAACAACCCAGTTGGTTTTTTTCCCCAGCTTTCTCCCATCTTGAGAATAAATGAAATGAAATGAAAAAAATAGCTCCCACAGATCAAATGGTTATGCATATGGCTGGACAACAGGGTTACACAAATAAACCTTGGCAGTGAACTAAAAAATTGTCAACCCAGTGTGATTGGACGTCTCTTCATCATGCAATATAACCATAGAACACTTGTAGAATGACTGGATTACTCAGAACCTTGACAGAATTCTGAAATTCTAAGCAACTAACACTGAGTTAAGTAACCGTGGAAATTAACCACTATATAATATTACTTGTTATCTCTGTTAATATTTGCTTTGAGCTTATCAAAGGACTTCTTATTGCCATATACATAATACAGCACCTCTATGCCAAAAATTTTAGAATGTTTAGATAAAATCTAGAAACAAAGAACAATTGGACATATTTGTATAAGAAATCTGAACAAAAGAGTTATGCTTATGTGTTTTTGAAGAAAAGTCCAATTTAATGGCTTATTTTTCAGCTGTCATCACGTTCATTAATTAGCCAAATGTAGGAAGAGGGTTGTTTTCTCTATTTCCTTTGAAATAAGCATAAGTACATCTGAAAAAGACTAGAAAAATATTGACTGTCGAACAATTGAAGAAATGGCAGAAGATATCTGGAAGGGTATTTCTGTGGAGGAGGTGATGAATGAATATTGAACAAAAGCTTGAATAAATAGCAATCAGGAGACAAAGGAGCTTCTAAAAAAAACCACACTAATCCTGCAGAATAGAAAACGATGAGATCCTAGTTTGAAGTCTTAATATACAGAAAGAACAATGAGATACTAAAGACATTTAATATTATTGTACTTACATTATTATAGTTATGGATCTTTGATTATCTGTTGGAGATTTAAAACAAAACTCTTTTAGGTGCTATCAAGTCTGTTCCAACCCATAGAGACCCTATGCACAACAGAACTGAACACTGTGACCAGCCCTGCAACATTCAGGCAACTGTTCCTGTGCTTGAGCACATTGTGGCAGCCAGAGCATGAGTCCATCTCTTTGAGGGTCTCCCTCTATTTCGTTGCCCCCCTACTTTCCCAAACATGATGTCCTTCTCCAGGGACTGGTCTCTGTTGATGATATGTCCAAAGTATATAAGACAGAGGTTGGCTATCCTTGCCCTAAGGAACACTCTGGCCGTACTTCTTCCAAGATAGATCATTTTGATTTTTAACAAGACCATGGTACTGTCAATATTCTTCTTCAGAACCACAATTTAAATCCATCAATTCTTATTCAGTCATTTTTATTCAATGTCCAACTTTCATATGCATATGAACTAATTGAAAATCCCATGGTTTGTATCAGGTGCACTGTGTTAGTCTGGGTAGACTAGAGAAACAAATGCATAAGCACTCATATGTATATAAGGAAGAGGTTTATATGCAAGAGCAATTAAATACTGAGAAAACATCCCAGCCCAGTCCAGATCAAGTCCATAAGTCCAATATTAGCTCATATATCTGATAAAAATCTATAAAGTCCTCTTCAGACTCATGAATTACATGAAATGATGCCAAATGCAGGCGGATCACAGGCCAGTGGGTAGGAAGTCTTATGGATCCAGTGGTGTTGTAAGCATCTCAGCACTGGCAGGGGTCTCTACATGACTTCTCTGGCTCCAGAGATCTGGTTGCATTAGGGTAGGTCCATGGCTTCTCCAGCTTCCAGGGTGTAGCACCATGTGTCTTGTCAGTAGAGCATCTCTCAGAGAGTGAGCAGAGAAAGTGTGTGTCTCCTGCCTCCAAGAAGGAAATCCAGAGTTCCCAGAATTTTCAGGAGGACATGTCCACACAGAGGCCTCATTGGCTATGATCTGATTGACATACTAGACTCCACCTTTTCACTCCTAATCCTCCCAAGTCCCCAATTGACACTAGATTATGCAACTGCCATATGCACATTTGTTCTCAAAGTAACATCTTTGCTTTTCAAAGTTCTAAAAAACAGATTGTGTTACTGCCATATGCACCTTAGTCCTCAAAGTAACATCTTTGCTTTTCAAAACGCTAAAAAACGTGCAGCACATTTACCCAATGCAGTGCTAATTTGGATCTCTTGATAGCTGCTTTCCTGAGCATTGATTGTGGTTCCAAGCAAGACAGAATCTTGACAATGTCAGTCTTTTCTCTATTTAATGTTGGTCCAGTTATGAGGGTTTGGGTTTTTTTTTTTACATTGTTGTAATCTATACTCAAGGCTGTAATTCTTGATCTTCATCAGCAAGTGCTTCAGGGCTTCTGCACTTTCAGCAAGCAAGACTGTGTCATCTGCACCCTCAGGTTGTTAATAAGCTTTCCTCCAAACCTAATGCAGTATTCTTCTTCATATAACCCAGTTACTCTGATAATTTGCTTTGTATAGAGATTGAATAAGTATTGTGAGAGAAAACAACCTTAGTGCACACCTTTTCTGAGTTTAAACCATTCAGTTTCCTCTTGTTCTGTCCTCACAACTTCATCTCTTCGTCTGTTTAAAAGTTCTTTGTGAGCACAATCAAGTCTTCTTAAATTCCTGTTCTTCTCAAGGTTATCCAAGTTTATTATGGTCCACAGAGTCAAATGCTTTGGCATAGTCAATAAAACACAAATTAATATCTTTCTGGTGTTCTCTGCTTTCAGCCAAGGTCCATCTGACATCATTCATGATATCCCTTGTTTCACATCCTCTTCTGAATATAGCCTGAACTTTTGACAGCTCCCTACCAATGTAATGCTGTAACCACTATTGAATGATCTTCAGCAAAATTTTATTTGCATGTGATGTCAATTATACAGTTCTATAACTGGAGCATTCCGTTAATTCACCTTTCTTTGGAATGGGTACGAATATAGATATTTTCCAGTCAGTTAACCAAGTGGCTGTCTTCCAAATTTTTCTGGCATAGACAAGTAAGTTTTCCAGTGGTTCACCAGCCTGTTGAAACATTTCAATTTCATCTATTCCTGGAGCCTTGTGTTTGGCTAATTGTTTCAGTGCAGCTTGAACTACTTCACTCAGGACCATTGATTCTTGCTCATATGCTATTTGCTGAAATGGTTGATTGTTGATCAGTTCTTTTTGGTACAGTTTGTCAGTGTATTCTTTCCATCTTTTTTTGAACTTCCTGCATCATTCAATATTTTACCCATAGATTCCTTCAAGATTGCAATTTGAAGCTTGAATATTTTTCTTGAGTTCTTCCAGTTTAATGTATGCTGAGCATATTCATCTCTTTTTGTTTTCTAACTCTTGGTCTTTTTGCACAGTTTACTATAATATTTTACTCTGTCTTCTCAAGTTGCCCTTTGAAACTTTCTGTTCAGATCTTCGACTTTTCTTCCACCTGCCTTAGCAACTTTCTACTAAGAGCAAGATTTAGTCTCTTTTGGCATCCACTTTATCTTTTCTTCCTTTCCTTTCCTTTTTGAAGACCGTTGGCTTTTTTCCTGAATAGTGTTCTTGATGCCCTTCCACAGTTCATTAGATATTCTGTCTTTCATGTTTAGTGAAGCAAATCTGTTCTTGAGATGTTTTCAAAATTCAGATAGAGTAGACTCAAAGTTGTGTTTGGGCTTTTGTGGGCTGATTGAAATAATTACCTCTAAAAAAATGTGAATGAGATGATAGTAAATCTTTGTTATGTTTTGCGTAAAAGAATAATTTTCCTGTTAGTTTCATTCACTCATGGTCATTTACCCACTGTCACCCGGCTAATTCCAACCAAGAGCAGTGCAGCCAGCAGTCCAATGCAATCCAAAACTTACTTGACAGTGGTAATTAACTATTTATAAAATGTACTGTGTTGTGTATGCAACGGGACCCTAGGGGGCAGAAGTGAGTTGTGCACAAACTGCTAACAGTGGTTGGCAATTAGAACCTACTGAATGGTTCTGTATAGGAAAAGTCTGGCAATCTGCTTCAGGTAAGATTATGACCAAGGAAACCTTGGGAATGGTTTTACTTTGTGACACATTGGGTTACTATGAGTCAATTTGACTTGAGAACTTACAACAACAATATTATGTTCAGGAATTATCCACATATGAAACTGGTATGGATCTTGATGTGAACTTAAAATCACTATGAGTATTGAAATGCATATAAATATCTCTAATAAATATAGATTGTTTGAAGTCTCGGGAAAATAATAAAGACTCTGGATTTAATTTATGGAGAAAGTCATTCCAGAAGAAGGCAAGATAACAAGCACTCTGTGTTACTGGCACACAGACCTGAAGCAATTCTGTTCTCCATTTACCATTGCTCAGTACATGAAATCAAAGGAATTAGATAGAATATAGTATTTAGCATCCATTTGTTATTATTTAACAAGAGGAGGTGTCAGTTTCCTCATCTGTTAGATAAGGACCTTAATAGTAACTTGATTATTGTGTGAATTATCTGAGATCATGGAAATTAATTACTTAGTTTAGCACTCTTTAATGGAATTTTTGAAATTATCTTATGCATTAACCAGGTAAGGCAATAATGTAGTCTTCTCTATTTATTTTTTTCTTTTTCTTTTTTTTAACATTTTATTAGGGCCTCATACAACTGTTATCGCAATCCATACACACATCAATTGTGTAAAGCGCATTTGTACATCATTCTCAAAACATTTTCTCTCCACTTAAACCCCCGACATTAGGTCCTCATTTTTCCGCTCCCTCCCCACTACCCCCTGCCTCATGAGCCCTTGATAGTTTATAAATTGGTATTTTGTCATATCTTGCCCTGTCCGACGTCTCCCTTCACCCACTTTTCGGTTGTCTGTCCCCCAGGGAGCAGGTCACATATAATTTCTTGTACGTAATCGGTTCCCTCTTTCCTACCCATTCTCCCTTTACCCTCCCTGTTTCGCCACTCACACCACTGGTCCTGTAGGGCTCATCCTCCCTGGATTCCCTGTATTTTCAGTTCCTATCTGTACCAGTGTACATCCTCTGGTCTAACCAGACTTGCAAGGTCGAATTCAAGTAATGGTAGTGGGAGCGGGGAGGAAACATTTAGGAACTAGAGGAAAGTTGTATTTCTCATCGTTGTTACATCGCACCCTGATTGGCTCGTCTCCTCCCCGAGACACCTCTGCAAGGGGCTCTCCAGTGGCCTACTAATGGGCTTTGGATCTCCACTCCGCACTCCCCCCATCATTCACTATGGTAAGATTTTTGTTCTGATAATGCCTTATACCTGATCCCTTCAACACCTCATGGTTGCATAGGCTGGTGTGCTTCTTCCATGTGGGCTTTGTTGCTTCTGAGCTTGATGGCCGCTTGATTACCTTCAAGCCTTTAGGTCTTCTCTATTTCAAAGCATTCCTTTGAAATACTTTCTGTAAAATTCTCAAGTGAAAAAATTAAGGGTTCATGGGTGGGGGGGGGGGAGGAAAATGAACTGATTCCAGGAACCCAAGAGGAAAGCGAATTTTGGGAATGAGGAGGACAATAAATGTATAGGTGTGCTTTACACAATTGATCTATGTATTGTGATGAATTGTATGAGCCCCAATAAATTGATTTAAAAAATTAAGCATTAGTAGGAAAAGTTTCTCATAGAATGATATTTGTTTTAAGCCTAAATGTTGTTAAACAGGTCGCTCTGCAATGGTTGCTTTCAAAACTTACAATATCACAACTTTATGGAAGCCATCAGTATACCTTGGAATGCATTCTTAGAGGAGATAGCACATTGATATTTATGAATTGATTTAATTTACAAGAATTTAAAGTAAAATAAGATAGAGGAAAATACAAATAGTATATACAGAATGCTATCTCTACCAATGTAATCATGATTGTAAATTTTCCAACATGCAGAGTCTCTTTATTAGATGAAGCAATCAACCTTTTTGTACTAATGTAAGCATGCCAAATGAGTTTCAAATAAAAACTGGTTGCATCTTGCATTTTTTAGAAAGGATACATTGAGAAAATAAATTATTATAAGACATTCTGGTGTTATATTCATTTGTTCTCTCCTAATGAGCTTATAAAAATTGTCCTTGTAGTTAGTCACACTAATACATTTTTAAAGACTGCCTCAGAAGGCAAAATAGAGGTCTATAACTAATACTTACACCAAATGAGTTCTTCAACCCAGCAGTGTTGCCGTAAATGTGTAAGGAGAAAACTGAGAAGGGGATGTGATCCTCAGTTACAAAGGTGAAGAATCTAGGAATTAAATGAAAATCATACTTTGGATCTTTTAATGTTTGATAATATAAATTATGAACTATTGAAAAGATAATGTATTAAGTGGCTCTTAACTATTTGTTTATGCACAATGCAAGAGAATACAAATGACTCTTTTTTCCCCCCAGGGCCCAGAAAAGACTTGGAATTCTCATTTTCAAGATCTCTATTCTGCATAGCCTTTGTAGCAAATTCCAACTGATACTGACCCTAAAGGACATAGTAGAAATACCCCTTTTGGATTAGGAGACTATACAGGAGTAGAAATCTTCAATTTTTTCGACAGAGCTACTGGTGGTTTCGAACTGTTGACCTTTGCAGTTAGTAACTTAATGCATAACCCATATGATACCTGGGTTCCATAAAGCAAACTCACTACTGTCAAGTCAATGCTGATTCATAATGACCCTATTGAACTCTAACTCTTAATGGGAGTATAAACTGAGATGGAGCAGGAACAGAGCAGCTGGTTGGGCTGCAAACTTTTGCAGCTGAATCCATAAGCAAACCCACTGCCATTGGGTTCATTCCAACTCACAGTGACCCTATGTAGAGTTTCAGGGGCTGAAAATCTTTATGAAAGCAAATCGCCTCATCTTTTCCCTGCAAAGTGGCTGATGGATTTGAATTGCTGACTCTGCAATTATCAGTCTAATGCTTAACTAACAGCACCACTAGGGTTCATTTCTGTTTTCCATCTCCTCACTGCTGTCAATGCTCAGTAAATTCTGATTCATAGCGACCCTTTATAGAACAGGATAGAACTTGTTCCTGTGGGTTTCTGAAACTGTCACTCATTACAAGAGTAGAAAGCCTCATCTTTTTCCCAAGCAGTGTCTGTGGATTACAATTGCAGATCTTGCCGCTTATGTAACCAACTATATTTAGGCAGATGAGCAGCCTTTCCTATGAAAGAGTATGCAATCATATATAAATATATTTACATAGCTACATGTCTGTATTTAGACTGCTATAAATCCCTTTGCCTTAGTTCTCTCCTTTATTTCCTTTTACTTTCTTCTTGTCCCAAATCTATATGCATATATTTATAGTTCTAGTATTAAGGTAGCAGATGGATATTGGGTCTCCACTCAACTACTCGCTCAATGCAAGAACATTTTGTTCTACTAAACTGGCATTCCATGATGCTCACCTTCCCGACAAAATCACTGAAGACAAATGGGTGCATAAGGAAATGTGGTGAAAAAAGCTGATGGTGCCCGGCTATCAAAAGATATAGCATCAAGGGTCTTAAACAAGCAGCTGTCTAGCTCAGAAGCAACAAAGCCCACATGGAAAAAGCACAGCAACCTGTGTGATCATGAGGTGTTGAAGGGATCAGGTATCAGACATCAAGGAACAAAAAGTCAGATCATTGTGAATGAGGGGGGGTGCAGATTGGGGACCCAAGGCAACTGGGCATCCCCTTACAGAAGGGTTGCAGGGAGGAGATAAGTCAGTTAGGGTGCAGTGTAGAAATGATGAAGCATACAACTTTCCTATAGTTCTTAAATAACTCCTTCCCCACCCCCCCACCCCTCACCCTATCATGATCCCAATTCTACCTTACAATTTGACTAGACCAGAGGATGTACACTGGTACAGTTAGGAACTAGAAACACAGAGAATCCAGGACGGATGATCCCTTCAGGACCAGTGGTGAGAGTAGCGATACTGGGAGGGTGGTGGGAAGGTGGGGTAGAAAGGGGGAAATGATTACAAGGATCTACATATAACCTCCTCCCTGGGGGATGGTCAACAGAAAAGTGGGTGAAGGGAGACATTGGACAGTGTAAGATATGACAAAATAATAATAATTTATAAATTATCTAGGGTTCATGGGGGAGGGAGAAATGGGGAGGGAGCACAACAAATGAGGAGCTGATACCAGGGGCTCAAATGGAAAGAAAATGTTTTGAGAATGATGAGAGCAGCAAATGTACAAATGTATGGATTGGGATAAGAGTTGTATGAGCCCTCAATAAAATGTTTTTTTTAAAAAAAGAGTATGCAATCTAGGAGTTACACAGGAGACCTTTTCCAAAATATAAAACTAAAATAGATGCCACTATCCACCCCCAACATGCACGCACTCACACACACACACACACACACACACACACACACACACACACACACCTGCCAATTATAGTTCCATTGTTTTCTCAGTGATTTGGCAGGGGGTGGTGGTGGATGGGGAAATAGTTCAGTAGAAAATATGAGGAGAAAAGGAAATTGCTAAGGAAATGAATCACAAGAATTCAAAAATTCAGATTCACTACATTCATCTGCTTAGAAATAAGGATATTTTATGCTCTAGGAATGTTTCATCAATATAAAAAATTTGTTGGAAAATGTTTTCCTCTAAGCACTAGCAGCATTTCGTTTCTAATCTAATCAGCTTTTACAGACCAGTTCCACAAAAAAGGCAATTGATTTTAGTGACCAATTATTTTTAATCATTGCTGAAAAAAAGCTGCTGTAGTTATGCATGTATATGTTTCAACATGAATGAGGTAGTCTTTGTTCCTTTGTATGCTGTTCTCATTCTATGCTATTGTAACCACAGTCACATGAGTCAGCTAGAGCTTTTATCTTCAAAGACTTTGATAAAGTTAATCTCTTATACAAATTAGACTTAAGCCAGTATTCAAAAGTCTCTTTAATAGAACAGCCTGTAATACAAAACACACTGCAATATTTTCAGCCAATTGATCACACAGCATAGGAATATTTTTCACTTCTTAGTAGATTTGAGGACAATGAATTGTTCATTTGAAATGTTTTATGTACAGGCCATACTACTCTTTTCATTATTGTTGTTTTAGCTGTAGCAATCTATTTAGCCATATATCCATATATGATAAAATCCATCAAAATCAACACATTTCTAAAGACTGTAGATTTGAACCATTAGGTTAGTGACTAGAGACTTAAAGAGGAGTAGGATTAACAACTGTAAAGGATGATAGAGAAATGGTGGAATCCAAGAGTTATTAATGTATTTGAAAGTATAAATGGTAGTAAGTTTAGAACTGTAAATATTATTTCTAACATCTTTTGCAATCGTATTTTATTGTATATGATCTCTTATTCTTACTTGATCTTGTTTTCTTCTTATTGCCAATTGAATATAATTTTAGCTTTTCAATATAGAAAAAATCTCATTTCCTGGCACTATTATCTTTCATGTTGTTATTCAAGTTTACAGTCATTCAGTACTTTAGATTAACTTACCAAATATAGCAACTGATGATAACTTTTCTTCTAAAATTTATGATTAACTTTACACATTTCAATATACCTATTTCATAGGTAAATTTACCTGTAAACCATAAATTTTTGACGTCTTTATAACCTTATTTTCACTTGATCATCATGGGATAAAATTCTGATAGCACATTGTTTTTATTTCATCATTTGTTGGATTAAAAGAAAGATAGAGTAAAAATTGTGGTAATGAAAGGTAGACATTTTGAGGTCATGCCTATATTGAGTGGAGCCCTGATGTGTACTTGTTAATCCCTTGGCTGCTAACAAAAAGCTTGGCAGCAATTTGATTCCTCCAGCTGCTCCATGAGAGAAATGAACTGGCAACCTGCTCCCTCAAGGAGTATAGGTTAAGAAATTCTATGGGGCAGTTATACTTTGTTCTTCAGAGTCCCTGTGAGTTGGAATGGACTTGATGGTGTACAACAACAACAAAGTTGAGGAAACATAAAGAAAAAGTGTGAAGTATTGAAAAGTTGCATTTGCATACATTTTTATATATCTCATAAACCTTGCAAAATCTATGAGCTGAATCAACTTAAAATTACTATTGAATATTTTAATGGATGGAAGAGAACTAACCTTGAATAGTGAAGTGCTCTGGACTTACAATCTTGTGTATCTTCAAATTTATGGATCTGTTTTATCATCAATTTAAATGTGGTTCACACATTTGCTTATTGTATTCTGGATTTCAAACTTGGTGGAGGAAACAGAAAAATATTAGCAGCAGATTTCAAATCTTGATGAAAATCATTTTAGCTCCAAGTCACAAAACACACCACCAGAGAGTTGATTCTGACTCATAGTGACTATCCTATATATGTTTTCTAGGGTTTTGTCAGTCATTACATGAACAGACAGCCTCAATTTTTTTCCCCATGAAGCAGCTGGTGGGTTTGAACTTCTATTTATTTCGTTAGCAGTACAACACTTACCCAAAAGTACCACCAGTCCTCTATATCTTGGTGTACCTGTATGGAGTCCTTCGTTTTAAACTTTCTAGTATTCATGTAAAAAATTTATTATTAATTTCCACAGGTTGTACCAAAAGGTTTCTCTCCTTTGTTACATTGTTGGTTCTAAGGGAGCAAAGTGATATATTTTAACAGAACAGTAAAAGATATTTCATGCACTGCACATGAAGAAAACAACTCAAAGAATGCTTTAGCATGGTAGTATAGTTTATAAATGTGTTGTGTAATCTATACCAAGATTGTTGAACTGTTACCAGGAGGAAAACTCAGTCTTGCTACATTAATGCCCTATATTTCTATATTAAGATATATATTGTTCTGAAAAACCTGTGACTTACATTCTCTGTAATTACATTTCCCTGACAATTAACCCCCATTTGGTGTGTAAATTTCATCCAACCATGAAATGATTGATTCTGTACAACTGAACAATTCAGGTACCATGTTTTGGAGTTAGCCTACATTGACCCAATATCCCTCTCTCAACAGGGTTTTAAAAAACTAGTACCAGGTGCTAATCAAAGACAATATTTACAGAAGATTGTTATTCCCCAGGGCATAACATTACATAACGATAAAACGACATTATAAATTAGCAAGGGGGTTTTGAAAGGGAACCAAAAGCAGATAAATAAAACAAAACAGAACAGAACATAGATTCAGGAATAGGTTTGGAGCTCGCATTCCAACTTAAGAACAATTAATTCTTACATCATGGCCCTGCTCAATACTCACCTTCAAAAAGGGAACACAGAAGATATGCACACATATCAAAGTGTGGTGAAGGAATTAGATGGTCCTTAGCTATCAGGTGAAAGAGCGTTTAGGGTCTTGAAGGCTTGTTTCCAAAAAAGCTGCCATCTAAGTGAGATGACAACTAAGTCTACATGGAAGAAGCACCCCATCATCAGTCACTGAAGGATTGTAAATCACATAATCCCAAATTGAAGGAGGGAATAGTATCAGAGCCTAAATTGAGAGATTCTTGTTTGCAGAAGGCTATGGATGACAGTGTGGGAGCCCAAGATACATTTGTGGGAACTACATAGGACATAGCCTCCATGATCTCCCTCTATCCATAATAGGGGAATGGGAGGAAAGTGGTTGCTAAATAGAATGGATTGGAGAGATGAGTATAGACAATCAAAAGGAAAAACCAGGCTTGAACAGTTTAACCCCTGTCAGTTGATCCCACCCTCTGATGTACATTAGGCCTGATCTGGTTTTCAACATTTTCTATATTTTTATTTGTTTGTTCATATTGGGGTTTATCTCAGATGTCTTATGTCACTGGGGTTCACCTCTTGAATCTTTGTTATATGTTTTTTCTGGTTTTCAGTATATGAAACCCAAGATTGAAGAATTTATAGGTAGAGTAAGTAGAATAAGGATTTCTGGGGGCATACAATGGTAGTAGTTCTGGTGGTGGTGGTGGTGGTAATGGTGGTGGTGGTGGTGGACAGGGTAAAAGGGAGTTGATGTTGAGGAGTCCAGAAAGGAAAATAATGTTTTGAAACTGATTGTATTAGCAATTGTACAACACTGCTTGATGTGATTGCACTATGGAATTATATATCTATATTCACACCTAATAAAATGCCTTTGGACAAGAGGAAAGAGTTTTGTGTATAACCCAGTGGTGGATGATCCATAGAGAAAAATGAACAAGGTGTTTAATCTGTTTTAGTCTAAACTCTAAAGGAGGAAAGATAATATCCTTCCTCCAAAGTTATCCATCCTCAATATCCTTCCTAAAATTTCTTATATCTGAAAAATATTTTTAAATACCAGGGAATATAAAAATATATTCATTTTACTATGTAAGTGTTTGGTTCAGGGTTTGATTATAAAATTTTTCTTAAGAACATTCTGAATGAATAATATTATTGAGTGTAGTTTCTTGATTGTGTGTAGAATGCATATTCATGATTGACAGTAACCTTTTTATGAGTGGAAACCAAAGATGCTAGACCAGTGGTTCTCAACCTATGGGTTGCAACCCCTTCAGAGGGGTCACCCAATTCATAACAGTAGCAAAATTGCAGTTATGAAGTAGCAATGAAAATAATTTTATGGTTGAGGGTCACCACAACATGAGGAACTGTATTAAAAGGTCACGGCATTAGGAAGGTTGAGAACCACCATTCTAGAGTACACTGATGATACAGAAGACAAAATAAAATTCTCACAAAGGATTTTGTGTATTTAGGTCAATATCCTATCTGAAAATATATTTCATGGTTTATATGTATGGACTTCAGCATTGTATTCAATTGTGGAATTATGCTATTTTCAAAGAATAACATACTTAAGGTGGCTTGATATGTGAAAAAAGCATCTTATTGATATTTCATTACGATGTAGACACTGGTTATACAACATCTAAAGGAGAATTACATCTCACTTCAAATTCATCACAGTAATGTTGCCAAACAATAGGGAGTTATATTTTAACATGTATATTTTGATTCGAGTAGTATTTCATTCATAGGTTGCTATGAGTTGGAACCAGTTCAACAACAGCTAATAACAAAAACAACATAAGATATTTATTATGCCAACCTGGTCAATAAACACGTGGGATTAATTGAAGGGTGAAGAGATAAATTTGTCGGTAAACCTCGCCTTTCTGGTTCTCAGGTCTCTTGCTCTGTTGGTCAGACCAGGGTGCAGCTGCCTTAGCCAGTTCTCTGGTTCAGCTTGCAAGCTCACTTCCTGTGAGACATCCCTAAGGAGAAGCCTCATGGACCTACCCTGATGCAGCCCTGGGTGCTGGAGCACCCTTGCGTGCGCTGAGATGCTTACACATTACACATGCTTTCCTCCTGCAGTCAGTGTCATTGCATGTGTTTTCTGAGATTGAGGAGGACTTTGTAGATCGATATTGGACATCTGGGCTAATGTTGGACTTAGAGTCCTGGACAGCACTGGGTTGGGATGCTGTACATTTACCCTTTATATAAAACTCTCTGTTATACATAGGGTTGGGATGCTGTACATTTACCCTTTATATAAAACTCTCTGTTATACATATATGAGATTCTATGAATTTGTTTCTCTGGTCTACTCAGACTAACACACAACAATACCAAGGAAATGAAAATTTTTAGTGTTAAGAAATAAACCTGCAAAAAGGAAAGAAAATGTTATCTAAGAGAGTGGTCATTATGTCTCAGGAGAAGGACCAGCCATCCTACCCTGTAAAGAATCTTGGCAACTTGTAGAGGCAGTTCTACCCTGACCTATGATGTCACTCTGAAATGGGATTGACTTGGTGGCAATGAGTTATTTTTTGTTGTTGAGCCATTATATATCTTGCAGTGAAGATGCTCACATAGATTACTTGTTCAATGTATAAGGAGTCTGAGGTTTCTAGTATAATATTTAGACCATTCAGGCTCATTGGTCACTGGTATTCACAATATAAATAAGAACCTATTACAATGTGCTAGAGAAAATCTAGGAAAAATAGGTTTATATTTCCTATAACTTTACCTCCCAGTTTTTCTTGCAGTTCCTAAAAAGTAGGAGGCTGACACATGTTCATAAATTTAGGAAAGATGATACTGAGGGGAAAATGTGCAAAGCTATGGTTTCAAGATGTCTATCCCAGACTTTTTCTTTTCTTCTTTTTGCAAATTTACAACCAGATGCTCATAGCAGATTGGTTTGTAAACTTGATGAGTCTGAGCAGCTTCCCACTTATATTAGTCTAGGTAAACGAGAGAAAAAAACCCACAGAAACTATATATATATATGAGAGAGTTTTATATATTGGGTAAGTGTACATTCAGAAAGCATTCCAACCTAGTCCAGCCCAAGCCCATAAGTCCAACTTAGCACATATGTTCAACACTGATTTAAAAAGTCCTCCTCAAACTCACAAAACACACACAGTGACGCCAAATTCAGGAGGATAAAAGGCCAGTTCACAGAAAGTCTTTGAATACAGTGAGTGTGTAAGCATCTCAGCCCTGGCAGGTGCTTCTCCAGCACCCAGGGCTGCATCAGGGTAAGTCAATGTGGCTTCTCCTCAGGGATGTCTTGCAGTAAGTAACCCTTGCCAGTTGAAGCAGAGAACTGGCTAAGGCAGCTGCACCCTTGTCTGACCATCAGAGAGCAAGAGACCCGAGAAACAGAAAGGCAAGGCTCACCAAGCCATTTTATCTCTCCACCCTTCAATTAACCCCACATGTGTTTATTAGCCAGGTTGGCATAATAAACCTGAACACTCTCCCACTGTCATCTTGTCACCATGGTGTTGAAAGATACTTCTTTCCCAGCTTGAGGTGTTATGAATTAAACTCAATCTCTTTTCCTCACTATTTTTTTTAACATCTGTCTAAAAGGAAAAGAAAGGAAGTGATCTCCCTAAAGGGATAGAGGGGTGGCTGATGCAGTATTTGTTTTTGTTTTTTTTTTACTTTGTCTATGTAAAGCAGCGTGTATAGGGCATTTCAAGCCTGCCAGGAGAGAAGATGTTTTGGGTAAATAAACCCAAAGAAATAGTAAATATTGGAGTAGTTCTTCATTAATTTATTAGTCTATAAAGCACAGTAAAAAGTGTGAAGTAAAAATGAAATCCTTTATTACACTATTTGAATTTAATCCCCTTGCAGTCCTGAAAACAGTTTCAAAGAATGATCAGAATGCTGTGATTCAGATGGATAAATGAGTTCTTATAAAAAAGTCTCTGCTAGTTGCCTAAATATAATTCAATTGCTCTGAAAATTTTGCATTACATTATATTAGAAGGTTCTGGATAGAGTGGGAGAAAATGTGAAACAAACAAAATAATCAAAGACTACATTTGCTGGTGTGATAGAGACAGGTAACACGCTGACACTAGAGTCCTTATATTTGGAATTAACCTAACCCCTGTAGTAAAATAGCACTGACCAACTTACATTTGGGTGGCTCAAATATTAGCCTATTTCTAGGTATATTTGACCTGTTGATTCCAAAAATAGCACAATTTTCCTTAATAGCTCTTAGCTTTTGAGATACCAAATATATACCATGTACCACTCTTCACTCAGATTTCCCATTTAAAAAATCAGGATGGTGTTAGCTATCCTGAGACAGAGCAAGTGCACACTGGATTTATTTAAAGTAGTTTGTGTGTAGTAAACATTTAGGTCAAGTTATATTGCACATGGTATCCTTTGATCCATACTTGAAATGTGCAAATTATGTGAACTTAGAATTTTCCCCAAGTATCACTTCACCTTTATTAGGAACTGAGGAGCAGACAGCTCCAACTTGTTATTTTAAAAGGAGACCACAAAAAAGAGTTACTGTACAATAAATCAGAAGCCTTGATGGTGTAGTGGGTTGCGTGTTTGACAGCGCACCAGCCACTCAGCAAGAGAAAGATGGGACTTTCTGCTTCCATAAAGATTTACTGCCTCAGAAGCCCACAGGAGAAGTTCTACACTGTCCTGCAGGATCACTATGAGTCCTAATCATCTGATTAGTAATAAGTTTTACACAATAAAAAAGATTCAAATATTCTGAAAGCCCAAATGGGACTGCTAGAATTCAAACTCCTTTATTCATTTAAAATGTTCTACTGTTTTTATGAGATGTCACAACTTCATCTATACACAGAAATTCTTTTTTTTTAAAGAATTTTTCTTATAAAGAAACTTGGAGTCAAGCTCACATCTGAAATATGAAACATGAATTTTCCATTGGCTTCTGTATATTAAAGTGTGTTCTGAAATGTTAACTGCATAATTTGAAGAAGAAAAATTCAGATATTCAAAATGAAGTCTTACATTTTCAACACTCTAAATTACCCTTATACCTTCCATGTATATGCCTTTTCAGGTTTTTTTTTATTTTCCAGTCTTCTCAAGCTGTGCTTTAATTTCGCAGTACACAGTCTCTGTATATATTGCACAGCCTTCCATACCAAAAACATAAAACAGCTGCCATCGAATTGATTCTAACTCATAGCAGAGAAGAACTGCCCCTTTAGGCATCCAAATCATTATGTCTTTAAAAGGTTGCTGAATGAAAACCACTGAAATTATGATTGACACCTCAATGCATAATCAATTAACCACCATGGATTCATATGCAGCTTCCTTTGCAAGTCCCTTAAGAATCTTTCTAACATTTTGTTCTTATTTTGTAATTTGTGGATTTGATGTCTTCTCATATTTAAAAGTAGCATGATAAATTATTAAATTAATATAATTTAATAGCTGAAAATATAGTGGACCAACATATCTAAGAAACAAGGTAATGCAATTTTATGAATCAGTGTCCCAAATAACCCAGGAACAGGTCTAAACACAATACACCTAAAAAAAAGGATTTGTTGTTGTTGGGCTTTGTTATTTATGGGCTCAGAGTCTTTTTAATTGCCTCATATGAATATGAAATTGGACAATAAATTAAAGAAGAAAGAAAAATTAGTGAATTAAAATGTGTGATGTTGAAGCAGAAATAGAATATATTATGCAATGTATATTAGTAGTAGGTCAATGCCTGAAGGAAACATCTTGCCAGAGGTCCTAAGTCATATGTGATAAACAAGATACAGCGCAGGGGTGAAAAATAGATTAGTATATTGGGGTGAAATTTTATCGCACCATGTAATGCCCATCAAACCATGTTTGGTGTGTAAGAAGATGCAAGAAAATAGTTACTAATAGCCTTCACCAGTGAGTAAATGTGAACAAGATTCCCTACAATGCCATCTTGCTTTAAATAAGATGATCCCACTGAGAAGCGGAGGGTGCGATCACAACACAAGCAAGAGGGAGGAGTGAAGTGCACTTGCTGGTCCCTGTATTTGGCTTACCTTAAGACTTTGGACTGAACTGTACCCACCACCAGGTGAGGCATTTCCTCAAACTTTCTTGAGTTCTCTGGTACACTGTAGTGATTCAAAGATCCTAAAGACTTGAGGAGTTGGGGAGAATAAAGCAGACTATCATTTTGCAAGAGTTGGACTTTGGGGGCTTTTTCAATCTCCCTCTCCTTGGGACTAGTTTGTATTAATTTTACAAAATAAATTTTTACCACAACTCTTGCTCTTGGTAATGTGTTTGAGTATTATTGTTCTGCCTTGAATAAAGCCATCTGGTTCCTCTTTTCCGCCATTTAACTAGTTGTCTTCTCAAACTGTATCTGCTAAGAGGATCATCCCTAATTTCACTATCTAGAATTTTTCTTTGGGTCCACAATCAGTGCTCATGAAAGAGGCAGTCAAGAGATCAAACTATATATTGCATTGGGTAAATCCACTGCACAGGAGCCCTTTAAAGCATTGGAAATCAAGGATATCACTTCAAGGACTATGATATCCTTGACCCAAGCCATGGTATTTTCAATTGCCCCACATGCATGTGTAAATTGCACATTGAATATGGAAAACCAAAGTAGAACCTATATATATTTAATTGTGGTGTTGGCTAAGAATAATGAAAGTATCATTGACTGCTATTAAGTACAAACACATCTTTACTGAAAGAAGTACGGCCAGAGAGCTCCTTAGAGATAAGGATGGTATGATTGTCTAACATACTTTGGCCATTTATCAGCAGAAAGCCATTCCTTGAGGACATTTGCTTGGTAATGTTGTGGGGCAGAAGAAGAAAAAGAAGAAGACTCTCTACAGACTGGGTTGACACAGTGGGTACAACAATGAGCTCAAACTTAAGAACAATTGTGAGGATGCTTCAAGACCAGGTGGTGTTTCTTTGTGTTATAAGTAGGGTCCTTATGAGTCTGAACTGACATGACAACACCGAACCACAACTACAACAGAATGTGTTTTCTTTTTCTCTATTGTTCTGAAATCCCACTATAATGTTGGGCGCTGTGGACTTTCTAATTGTTCTGCTTATATTTATTTATTCCTGTATTTGTGAATTTGTTTCTTTTACTTAATGATTTACATTTTTCATTCGATCTGGAAATACATGAGCACTATTTCTCCAAATAGTGTCCCACCTACATTATCTTTATTTCTCTTTCTTCTTGTGCATCTATTATTAGTTGCTTGCTACTCTCTCTTTATTTTGATCAAGTTAATAATTAATAGGGACCCTGTATTTAAATATATAATAATAAAATCAAAGAAATTTAACAGCAATAAAATTTTTATATAAGCTACTTAAATAAAATGCTCACACTGAACAAAGATAAGGTCTGCATAATAAATTAAATACAAAGAAATTCATATAGAATTAAAAGTAGAATTTTCTGAAATAACACGAATACAAAAATTACACAGAACAATAGAAATCACATGAGTGCAATAAATTATCAACTGTTTAAATCCTCAGGAAAAGAACTAGAATGGTGCTAGCATTTCCGCCATTTTCAACAAATAACTGTAATAATTACAAATTTTGAAAAGCATAAATAAAGATTAGAGGTTTAGGATAAGAGTGGCCTCTATTTTAGCTAGTAAATATGGATGTGTCTCTACATGTTCATAAGAAAGTTTCAGTAGAAAAAGAAAAGGAGTGGGTGAGTCACAAAAGGAGTCTATAATAAAAGGTTGATACCATTCAGGATTCAAAACAGAATTTCTATGCTTGCACTTAGAAGAATAAGTACTTTATACTATAAATAGGAAAGATGAAGGAGCAAATGGATACAAGAAATGACTGGCTTATAGGGTTATTGTCTAAAGTTTCTGATGGTTTCTATGAGGAAAATTTATAGTTGGATATGGAGATTGAGGTGGATGAGGGCTTATAGACTTCAAGAAATAGAAGAAAATGTGAAATAACAATCTGAAGAATGGGTACGTAGATCTGTAAGGATGACCAGAGGGTGGGGCTCTGTTGAATACAGGCATAGTTGATTTAAAATACAATCAACTAATCTGATTGAACATTTTGATTCCCCTAACATTGTGGATTTGAATTAATACTACATCTACTTTGTAATAAATTGTAATTACGGATTTGCAAAGATATTGTTATTTACATTAGTTTATTTATTTAAACAATTTCATTGACATACAATTCAAATATCATACATCTCAACAGTTTAATCACATTCATAATGGTTGTGCAACTATCACCACAATCTGTTTCTGGACACTTCTTCCCTGTACTCTGTGTTGTTCGCACCACATTCCTGCCCACCTTCCCTTCATGTCCCTTTGAATTTATTAATCCAATCATTGACTCTATAGAATTACCTGATGTCAATTTCATACACAGAAAAGCATGCAAAATTTAGACAGTATAGAAATACACAGCCCAACAACAATTACACAATGAAACAAAGAAAAACATAGATTGGTAACAAAACAGAAGCTATTAAAACCTGGAGCAATCATGCATTAGGTCAAGGGGGAGAACAATGATAAGATATAATTTTCTGACCTACCTCCAATTGCAGTAATCCACCTTGAAATGTATTCTGTCTCTTTGGATGGATGTATTTACTTTTGCATGTCTATTACTTTCAACTAGTATGTATACACTTAGGCAATTGTTGTTTCCATAAATATTTATTGAGTACCACTTATATCTCAGCCACTGTACTAGCATTTCAGCACTGAATAAAATAAAATAATATTTCTGCTCTCAAAGAGCTTACACTTTTACCCATAAACTACTGTAGATGTTATTTTGGGGGGCTTGCACATCCTTGCATTTTTGCTGTCTTCTCTGAACAGTTTGTTCACTGACTTTCACATATAAATTATGCCTTATCTTGTTTCTATTCCTCTTTCTTTCCTAACACTTCTAAACTTCTGTTGTTGAGTAGATTCTCTCCTTTGATCACAAACAGTTGAATAGTTTAAGGTATACATACCTTTCTAGTGTTGAAGTTCCACTGATAGGCCTGTCTGTTGTTGGGCTAAAAAGTGAACCATCTGGATAAGTTCATTTCAAGACATGAAGAATGACATAGTTTCTGTGTGAGCAGTAAGCCAGACTTTAATTTTTGTTTTTAATGAAAAAAACTTTAAAATGGGTCAAAATAGATATCAAATGATTGGATATTACATTTTAATTTAACTATATATAATGTAATAAAGTTTATAATTCTCTGTATGATAGCAAGTCTATTTAAATTCTTTGACTATCATCAGAGGGAATTTATTAGAGACAATCCATGTGAGAACCCTGCAAATTGATTTTGGGTTTCCACTATCATCCATAGCCTTCTGCAAATCAGGTGTTTATAATCTAAGCTCTGAAAATATGCCCTCCTTATTTACAGTCTTTGGATTACACAGACTGGTGTTTATCTTCCATGTGGACTTGAAACTTACTTAGATGGCTGCCTGTTTTAAGACAAGCCTTTAAGACCCCATATGCTATACTTTCTTTTAGCTGGACACCATCTACTTTTTTCACCATACGTTACTATAGCAAACATCTCACCAGTGATCTCTTCACAAGGGTAAGCACTAAGCAGGATTATGTCATGAGAACTAATTGGTTTTAGATTAAAGCTAGAATCAAATGTGAGTCCAAAACCCATTCCTATACATATGGTCTATATATGTCTCTGTACATTTTAGATACATCATTATCTTCATAGACATCATTAAAATGCCTCTGGTGCATTTTAGAAAACAGTATGTCATCTCCCTGGGTAATAAGGTAATATTCTATTGATAGAATCATTAATTTAGCCAATGGTATAGAATTACAACACTGCTTAGAAAAGGAAATTATACAAGTATTGGCTGGCTTCAAACTGATATACATATAAAGGTTAACTCTTAAGTGATTATATACCATTTACACCCAGTCGGGTTCAGTAATAGGATAAAAATTTCAATAGCACTCATTCACAAAGGCAGAACCATGCCTACAAGATTGATGCATGTTATAAGAAAGCAAGAAAAAAAAAGAAAGCAAGGAGGGCATTGCAATAGTAATTTTTTGGTAGTCATCGGACACCATTCACTAGACATCCTCAAAACATGGGATCAGAAACTCAGAACAAACAAGAACTGCCACTTCTGTAACCAAGGTGAGTTAGTTAATTGTGCCAGTCTGGCCGATAATCACATGTGGGGCTGGTTGAAAGGCGGGGGAATAAATGGGTGGTGAAGCCTCGCCTTTCTAGTTCTCGGATCTCTTGTTTTGTGATGGTTGTACCGGG
>NW_022107407.1:2718909-2720172 GCF_000313985.2 Echinops telfairi
CAAGACATCCCCAAGGAGAAGCTACATGGACCTATCCCGATGCAGCCCTGGGTACTGGAGCAGCCATGTGGAGACCCCTGCTAATGCTGAGATGCTTGTTCGTTCCCTGACTCAGCTTTCCTCCTGCAGTCATCATCATTGCCTCTGCTTTGTGAAGTGGAGACTTTGTGGACTGGTGTTGGGTTAATGGGTTAATGTTGGACTTGTGGGCTTGGGCAGCATTGGGTTGGGATGTTTATGTGATGCACCTTTTCTTTACATAAAACTGTCTCTTATACATGAATCGCTGTGGATTTGTTTCTCCAAAGTACCTAGACTAATACACAAGGTATAGCAGTCATCTGCTTCTTCTCACACTATGCTGTTTCAGCCTTAAGTTCTGTTTCATAAACCTGCTAGCAATGAGTTTGAGGTCCACTTCATGGGATTTCTTCAAGCCCATGGGGTTTCTTCAAGGTCCACTTCAAGCCTAGTCCACTTCATGGGGTTTCTGCATTGAATCCTTCTGATGTGGCCTATGAATGATGCTGTCCTTGCAAGGACAGAGTATAAAGTCCCAGTTGTCCATAGCCCATGGCTGGGCTTTCCAATTAGTATCCAATTAGGAACATACACCTGGGCATATATTCTCCCCTTAGGTTCTATATAAGTATTTTAAGAGTTTTTTTCCCCAATGATGGGAGGTTGCTTCTCCAGGTTTACCCACCAACAGTCATGCAATTGCCTTCTATGAGATATACAGGCCTCCTTCCCTCCATCTTCACGTGAATTTTTTTTAATCATCTTATTGGGGGCTCATACAATTTTTATCACAATCCATCCATCCATCCATCCATTGTGTCAAGCACATATGTACAATTGTTGCCATCATCATTGTCAAAGCATTTTCCTTCTACTTGAACCCTTAATATCAGTTGCTCATTTTGCCCCTTCTTTCCCCCTACCCCTCCCTCATGAACCCTTCATAATTCATGCATTATTATTATATTGTCATATGTTACACTGTCTGACGTCTCCCCACACCCTCTTCTCTGCTGTCCATCCCCCAGGGAGGAGGCTATACATAGATTCTTGTAATTGTTTCACCCTTTCTACCCCACATTACCTCCACTCTCCAGGCATCGCCACACTCACCACTGGTCCTGTAGGAGCCATCTCTCCTGGATTCCCTGTGTTTCCAGTTGCTATCTGTACCAATGCACATCATCTGGTCTAGCCAGATTTGAAGGTACAGTTGGGATCATGATAGTGGCGGGGAGGAAG
>NW_022107407.1:2721193-2722303 GCF_000313985.2 Echinops telfairi
GGTCCCATTGTTTTCTCCTCCAGACTATTCATCCAGTCTATCTTATCTAGATAGATCTGTAGAGATAATAATATGCACTGAAAATCAAGCCATAGCAAGATAGGCAATGAATGAGAACACAGCAATGACAACAAAAAAGAAAACCAATTACCCATAGAAGAATAAATTAATTAAAAGAAAAAAAATTTAAAGAAAGAAAAACCTGTAAATAGATCAACTTGGTCTGATTTTTTATCTCTAGGCGTGTCCTTCAGGCAGGTCTGATGGGGTATCATGCTCTAGCCCCAGTGTCTGTCCTTTGTACTCCCTCATGGACTCCCTGCTCTGCTCCCACGGTGGCTCTGCCTCATGACTTTAGTGGTTTGCCTCAATGTCATAGGGTCAATCTGGGCCAGTCCTGACACCGAGTCTCCAGTGTTGTCCCCCTTAGGATCTTGGGCCAGCAAGGGACGGCGTGTCTCATAGTGGGATCAGCCATATTGTTCACTCTGTGCATTGGCTGTTCAGAGTGGAGATATCATCTTCCAGGCCTGGTGGGCCAGGATGTGCTCCACTCTCTCTTCTTCCACATTCTTTTGCTCCCATTTGCTCTGATCAGACATGCCCGTCTCCCCTAGCTGCAGCTTCAGTGCCATCCTCTAAAGTAAATTATTCTGGGGGGAAGGGCAGTTATCTACAAAGCTGGTATGGGGACCAAGCCATCAGGCCCCTCCACTGGCTCCCCACTCCTTGCCAGCATGCTGCTTTCATCTGGCACTGGCTACAATATCCTCCCGTTGGGTGGGTCAGTGCCCTATTCCCCCACCACACATCTTTTTTTTTTCCCTTTCCCCCCCTCCCTGCCCCTTTTTAGTTGGCTACCATATGTACCCCTGGATTTGGTCTTGCCCCTGCCATACTACCTGGATCTCACCCCTGAAGTGTTTGTATACAGTAGCTTTTTCCCTATGCCTCTTTTGCATTTGCTTTTCTGTTTTTTCTTTTTTTACATATATACAGTGAACCCTCGTTTATTGCGGTTAATTGGTTCTAGACCCTACCATGATAAATGAAATTCCGCGAAGTAGGATTCCTTATTTGTAAATCAAATATTTTCGTAGTTAGAGCATA
>NW_022107407.1:2723697-2733493 GCF_000313985.2 Echinops telfairi
GTTACGCAAAAACCGCGATAGAGTGAAGCCGCGGAAGTCGAAGCGCGAAGTGGCGAGGGTTCACTGTAAACTTATCTCAGTGGACTCATGTTATACTTGTTTTTTTGTGCTTGACTTACTTCACTTAGCATAATTTCCTCTAGTTCTTCCCATGCAGCGATAAGCTTCACGCGTTCATCACTGCTTTTTAGTGATGCATAGTACTCCATTGTATGTATGTACCACAGTTTTTTAATCCATTTGTCTTTTGATGGAAATTTGGGTTGTTTCCAAATCCTTGCGATTGTGAACTGTACCATACTGAACATTGGAACACAGATGTCTAACCGTGGTTTGTTTCTTGCCTCTTCTGGGTATATGCCCAGTAGGGGGATTGCTGGGTTATGTGGTAGCTTAATTTCCATCTGTTTTAAAAACCGCCAAATCAATTTCCATAGTGGCTGTGCATACCTACAAGTCACCAGCTGTGGATGACAGTTCCTATCTCACCATAGCCCCTTCAACACGTGTTGCTTTCAGATTTTTTGAATTGGGCTATCTTTGAGGGTGTTAGGTGGTATTTCATAGTTGTTTTGATTTGCAGTTCCCTTATGGCTACTGATCAGGAACATTTTCTCTTATGGTTATTGGCCATTCAGATTTAAGACTCTGTGAAAGTTCTGTTCAGGTCCCTTTCCCACCTCCTCAGTGGGCAATAAGCTTTACTCTCATTGTTAGCTTGCAAAGTATTGCAGATTTTAGTAATAAGTCCTTTTTCTGGTGTGTCATTGCTAAAGATGTTTTCCCAGTCGGTGGACTCTCTTATTATTCTCTTGGTGAATTCTTCCGATGTACACTGGTGGCTTATCTTCAGTATATCCCACCTGTCTATTTGTGACTCCTCTGTATTTGTATCCTTTCCTATTTCTGATAGCCTATGTATTCCTTGTGCCAAGGTTCTCAAGTTTGTCCCAATTCCCTCATTTATGGCCCTAATTGTTTGGGGTTTTATCTCAAGGTCTGTGATTCACCTTGAGTTTATTCTTGTGCATGGAGTGAGTTAAGCATCTTGCTTCATTTTTCTGCAGGTAGATATCCATTTTTCCAGCACCATTTATAGAGGATGGCATCTGCTTCCCATTTGATATTTTTTTGGCCCTTATCAAAGATCAGTTGCCTGTATGCTGATGTTTTTATTTCTGGGTCTCCAGCTCTTTTCCATTGGTCTGAATATCTGTCATTATGCCAGTACTGCATTGTTTTGACTACTGTGGCCATATAGTATGTGCTAAAGTCAGGTCGAGCAAGCCCTCCCACTTTGTCCTGCTTCTTGAGGAGTTCTATGCTAATTCTGGGCTTCTTCCCCCTCCATATGAAGTTGGTAATCTGTTTTTCCAATTCTTTGAAGAAGGATGGTGGTATTCATATCTAGACCGCATTGAACTTATATAGTGCCTTGGGCAGAACTGACATCTTTACTATATTGAGTCTGCCAATCCATTAGCATGGGATATTCTTGCATTTGTTGAAGTCACTCTTGATTTCTTGTAGTAGTGTTTTATAATTTTCCACATACAAATCTTTCATTTTTTCAGTCAGGTACATCCCTAGGTATTTAAATTTATGCTTGACTATTGTAAAGGGCACTGCCTTTTTAATCGTCTCTTCTGTGATCGTGTCTGATGTGGAGAGCAGTCCAATAGACTTCTGTTTGTTGATTTTGTACCCTGCCACTCTGACATATTCCTCTATTACTTCCAACACTCCACTTGTCGAGTTTAGGGGATCTTCGATATATAGAATCATATTGTCTGTGAATAACGATAATTTCGCCTCTTCCTTCCCCAGATGAATACCTTTAATATCTTTCCTTTGTCTTATGTTGTTAGCTAGGACCTCCAGTACGATGTTAAATAGGAGTGGGGACAAGAGGCATCCTTTTCTGGTCCCCTTTTTCAGTGGAATTGTTTTCATCTTTTCTCCGTTAACTACCACGTTAGCTATTGGTTTTTCATATATTGCTTGTATAATATTGAGGAATTTTCCTTCTATTCCTATCTTCTTCGGTGTCTTAAACAGGATTGTGTGTTGGATGTTGTCGAATGTTTTTTCTGCATCTATCGATATTATCATGTGGTTATTATCATTTTTACTGGCAATATGGCGAATAATGCTGATGGTCTTTCGTATATTGAACTATCCATGTATCCCTGGTATGAATCCCACTTGGTCATGTTGAATTATTTTTTTAATATGCTTTTGTATTCTATTGGCCAGTATTTTGTTAAGGATTTTTGCAGCAATGTTCATAAGGGATATTGGTCTGTAGTTCTCGATTCTTGTGGCATCTTTGCCCGCTTTAGGTGTCAGAGTTATACTAGCTTCATATAAAGAGTTTGGGAGTTTTCTGTCTTTTTCTATATTCTGGAAGAGTTTGTATAGGATTGATGTCAGTTCTTCTCTGAATTCTTGGTAGAATTCTCCTGTGAAACCATCTGGCCCGGGGGATTTTTTTGTTGATAATCTCTTGGTTACTTTGTCTATTTCTCCCATTGCTCTGGGTCTGTTGAGGTTCTTGACATCCAGCTGGGATTTGACATGAATTTTTAGTAAATTTTGCTTCCCACTCTTGTCAGAATGTCTGTTGATTTGGGGTGACATTAGCACAACGTTGTATGGCAGCAGCTGAATAGTCTTTTCCCTCTACCTCTATTTTGAAAAACTGATCCCAGGTGAGGTTAAATCTCCTTTTTTGAAGTGCCTTTTAAGAGGTACACCTAAAGGAGGTGATACATGTTTCACAGTCATATATCAGACTCTCTACCTTGTTGCTAGAAATACTGAATGAGAAGATTACATGACATTAAAGCAGAAGCCTGCTTCCTTTTTGGTCTTTATCCTCAGCATAATGGTTTTCCAGTCCAACCATGGCAAGAGGTATTTCATAGTTTCATCACTTATTTTTAGGGATGCGTAGAATCCCATTGTTTTATGTGCCATAGTTTCTATATCTATTCTTCTACTGATGGACATTTGGGCTGTTTCCAGCTTCTTGTTATTTAGAACTGTGCTACAGTCAACATAGGAGAGCGTGTGTCTATTCAGTATCAGTTTCATTTCTTTGGGGTATATGCCCAGTAAAGATATTGCTGGATCATATAATATTTCCATTTCCAGGTGTTTTAGATACCCCCATATTGCTTCCACAATGGTTGTGTATATTTACAAGTCTATCAGCAGTGAATAAGTGTTCCAATCTCTCTGAACCCTCTTCAGCCTTTGTTGATTTCTATTTGTTATACCTTACTCTCCAAGTCTACCCAAGAACTCTAATGTGATTCCTTTCAGAGTCATTGGTATTGGTAGTCAGGCACCATATATGAAGAACAGTATTTTTGTGGTCCATTTGTCCATTGGTCTAGTTTGTTTTATATGTCTTCAATTGCTTCCACACTTTTTTCTCTATAGAGGAAGCAACAAATTGTTGCACCTTAGGTGTCTGAGTAAGGAGCTTTTAAGAGTCCCATTGCCACTCACCAAATTAAGATATCTAATGTGTATTTGTGGACTAAATTATTAACCTTGGTGTTCCCCAAGAACACGGTCCTGTTCCCCCAGCCCAGCGACTCATTTATCTAAGATGTGTAGTTATGTATAAATAAGTTTTCATACCTTAAACTTCTATATGCTCCACCATATTCATGGATATTTTTGAAATTAAGTTAATATACTTGTACAAATATAATGATCACTGTACAAATAATACACTTCTATATGTATTCTCCCTCCCACATTGTGTGTATCCACCATGCATCTATTTGTAGATGACCATAATTGCAGGAATGTGTATATAACATTCTTTACCTCTGCAACAGTTAACTCTTGTCCTAAACCCACTGTCTTCTCATGTATATGAATACTTTCTTTACTCTTTGGGGGATATATTTTGATACCCTTAAGAGTTCATTTTCTTTTTTTTAAGTCATTTTACTGGTGGCTCTTCCAGCTCACAAAACATCCCATACATCAACTGTATCAAGCATATTTGTACATATTTTGCCATCATCATTTCCAAAATATTTCCTACTTGAGCCCTTGGTATAAACTCCTCCTTTTCCCCTCCCAGCTTCATGAATCCTTGATTAATTATATATTTGTTATTATTAGTTCATATCTTATACTGTCCATTGTCTCCCTTCACCCACATTTCTGTTAAACATCCCATTTGGGCAGGGAATTGGGGGTATACACATCCAATCTTATGATGTGTTCCTCCTTTCTTACCATTCCCCCTCCCTGACCATGCTGCTACTCTCAGAATATTGCTACTCCCACTGCTGTTCCTGAGGGATCTATCTATTCTGAATTCCATGTGTTGAGAGCTCTTATCTGTACCACTCTGTGTTCTCCAGTCTAGCTTGACGGTAAGCTAGAACTGGGTCTTTGCAGTGGGAGGGGAGTAATATTCAGAAACTAGAAGAATGATGTCTGAATTGTCGGTGCTATACTACACCTTGGTTGACAGCCCCTTCCTTCTGTGAGGGGGATATGCAATTGTCTAGAGATGATCTTTGGGTCTCCACCCCAACCCCCTCATTTGCTTTGATATAGTCTTTTGTTTTGGAACTTTTGATACCTGATGCCTGATCCCGTCAACATCTCATAATCACACAGGCTGATGTGCTTCTTCCTGCTTATTTGCTTTCATGCTAGATGGCTGCTTGTTTGACTTCTAGCCTTAAAGACCCCAGACACTACATGTTTTGATAGCTGGCACCATCTGCTCTCTTCACCACATTTGTTTATGCACCCATTTTGTCTTAGGTGATCATGTCAGGAAGGTGAGCATCAAAGAGTGCCAGGTTATCAGAACAAAGTGTTCTTGTGTGAAGGGAGGCTTAAGTAGGAGCCCAAAATCTGTCTGCTATTTTAATACTGAACTTATAAATATATGTACATTGGCTTCTATCCTTTTCATTATAAATTAATATATTTACATACATACATGCCTGTAACAAAACCTCTATATATAGCTTTTGCCTCCTATTTCCTTCCTCTATTTCCTTTCCCCTTCCTCCTATCCCATTATCCTGCTCACCCTCCATTTGGTTCTCAGTATTTCCTCTTATATACATTGCTCTTGATCAAACCCCACCCAGTATTATATAACCTCCCCACTATCAATTTTAGATCTGTTGTTGTACCTTATCTCAGAGTTTGTTGGCTCCCCATTTGCTCTCCCCATCCCCTCCTTTCCCATGCCCCACCCCCCACCCCCACTGCCGGAACTGCTGGTCCAATTGTTTTCTCCTTAGGATTGCTTGTCATGCCTACCTTACATAGATAGACATAGGGTGAAATAAAAGGAAATACAAAGCAAACAAAAAAAAACATAATAAAACAAAAAAAACCAGAACAGAACAAGAAAAAAATAGATAGCTCCAGGTCTGTCTGCTGACCCTCATGTATGTTTTCCAATGAAGTCTGATGAGGTGCCAAGGCCTGTCCTCCAAGTCAGAAGTCTATTTTCAGGATTCCTTGGAGACTTGGTGGCTTTGCTGCCACCAGTTGCTGCCACCCTTGATGCCCAGTTGCACTCCCTTCAAGTTTCACACCACTGTTCATGGGGTGGACTGGGTACACTTGCCATACAATGTCTCCAGGGCTATGGGTCAGTGAAGGAACATCGTGTCTCATGGTGGGACCAGACCTATGGTCCTCTCCAAGCACTAGCTGCCCCAACAGGGATGTTGTCCCTGGGGTTTGGTGGGCGAAGATAAGGTTCTCTCTCTCTCTCCCCCTTCTCCACCCCTCTTAATTCCTTTCTGTGTGGTGTGGACAGACTTGCCTCTCTCCCCGGGCTATATCTTCAGTGCGATCCTCTGTATTGTCTTCTTCTGGGGAGAGGGTCAACATAGCTTGGCTTGGGCCCAGCCACGCAGTCCTCTCTGTTAGTTCATTGCTCCATGCTGGTGTAGTACCCCCAAGGCTTGGCACTCTGGGGTGGGGTCTGGTCCTATACCCTCCTCATGGGTGTATTAGTGCCATTTCCCACCACCCTCCTTTTCTTTTTTCTCTTTTTCTTTTCTTCCTTTTCTCTTTTCCCTTCCTTTTAAATTGGCTGTCATATGCATCCCTGAGTTGGGTCAGACTGCTGCCATAGTCCTTGGACCTTGATCTGGGATGTACACATTAAGTAGCTTAGCCTCTTTCCCATTGTAATTTTTTAGCTTACCTCAGTGGACACATGTTGTACCTTTGTGCTTGGCTAACTTCGCTTAGCATCATTTCTTTCAACAGTTTCCATGAGCCAAGGTGCTTCATGAGTTTGTCACTGCTTTTTAGGGATGCATAGTACTCCACTGCATGTACATACAGAGGTTTTTTAAAATCCATTCATCAGTTGATTGAAATTTAGATTGTTTCCAGATCTTTGCAATTGTAAACTGTATGGCAGTGAACATTGGAGCACAGTAGGGGGATTGTTGGATCATATTGTAACTCCATTTCCATTTGTTTTAGGTATTGCCAGATGGATTTCCCTAGTGGCTGCACCTATCTACAGGACCACCAGCAGTAGATGAAAGTTCCTATCTTGCCACACCTTCTCCAGCACTTGTTGCTTTCAGATTTTTTTAATTGGGCTATTTTTGAGAATGTTAGGTAGTATCTCATAGTTGTTTTAATTTGTATTTCCTTTATGGTTAATGGTTGGGAAAATTTTCTCACATGTTTATTGGTCATTTGGATTTTCAGCCTTGTGAAATGTCTGTTCAGGTCTTTTTCCCATTTTCTCAGTGGCTCTGTTTTTTTCTTGTTGTAGGCTAGCAAAGTATTGCATATTTTAGTAATAAGACATTTGTCTGATGTGTCAGTGCTAAGGATATTTTCCCAGTCTGTGGGCTCTTTTATTCCTCTCTTGGCGAAGTCTTTCGATGTGCACAGTTGTGCTATCTTCAGTATATCCCACTTGCCAATTTGTGCCTCCTCTGTGTGTGTGTCCTTCCCTATTTCTGATAGACTGTGTATTCCCTGCGCCAGAGTTCTTAGATCTGTCCCAATTCCCTCATTGAGGGCCCTAATGGTTTGGGGTTTTACTTTGAGGTTTGTGATCCACCTCGATTTTATTCTTGTGCATGGAGTGAGGTGAGGGTCTTGCTTCATTTTTCTGTAGGTAGATATCCATTTTTCCAGTGTCATTTGTTCAAGAGGGTGTCTGATTCCCATTTGATATTTTGAGGTTATCCAAGATCAGTTGATTGTATGCAGATGTTTTTATTTCTGAATTTTCTGTTCTTTTCCATTGGTCTGAGTATCTGTCATTATATCAGTATCATGCTGTTTTGACCACTGTGGCTGTATAGTAATTGTTCAAGTCAGATAAAGCAAGCCCTCCTTCTTTTTGAGGAGTTCTCTGCTAATACTGGGCTTCTTCCCTCTCCATGTGAAGTTGGTAGTCAGTTTTTCCAATTCTTTTGAAAATCATGATGGTATTTTTATTGGGGTAGCATAACATTTATATAGTCCCTTGGGTAAGTTTGACATCTGTACTATATTGAGTCTTCTGATCCATGAGCATGGGATATTATTCCATTTGTGGAGGTCACTCTTTGTTTCTTGTAATAGTTTTCTGTAGTTTTCCTCATACAAATATTTTGTTCTTTTGGTTAGGCATAGCTCCAGATATTTCAATTTGTGCTTGGCTATTGCAAAGGGTACTACCTTTCTGAGCATCTTTTCCATGATCTTGTCTGCTGTATATAGCAATCCAATAGACTTCTGTTAATTTATCCTGTATACTGCCACTCTGCCATATTCCTCTATCACTTCCAGCACTCCTCTTGTGGAGATTTGGGGGTTTTCAATATATAAAATCATGTCGTCTTTGAACAACGATAATTTCACCTCTTCTTTCCCCAGATGAATTTATTTAATGGTTTTCCTTTACCTTATGTTGTTAGCTAGGACTTCCAGTACAATATTGAATAAAAGAGGAGACAAGGGTCATCCTTGTCTGGTCCCCTTTTACAGTGGGGATGTTTTCATCTTTTCTCCATTCACTACTACATTAGCTGTTTGTTTTTCATATATGAATTGTATTGGACTGAGGAATTTTACTTACAGTACTATCTTCGTGAGTGTCTTAAACAGGAATGGGTGTGGTCAAATGCTTTTCCTGTGTCTATCGATATTATCATGTGGTTCTTATCCTTTTCCTTGTCAATGTGGTGAATAATATTGATGGACTTCCCTGGAATCAATCCCACTTAGTCAAGATGAATTATTAATTTTATATACTTTTGTATTCTATTGGCCAATATTTTGTTAAGGATTTTTGCATTGGTGAGGTGTTCATTAGAGACATCATTCGGTAGTTCTCAATTCTTGTGGGATCTTTATTTGCTTTAGGTATCAGTGTTATGCTAGCTGGAAGTTTGCCATACCTTTCTATGATCTGGAAGAGTTTGTTTAGGATTTGTGTCAGTTCTTCTCTGAACGCTTGGTAAAATTCTCCTGTGAAGCCATCTGACCCAGGGGATTTTTTAATTGGCAGTCCCTTGATAACCTTATCTATTCCCTCTATTGTTATGGATCTGTTGAGATTCTTGACATTCATCTTGGCTAATTTAGGGAAGGATTGCTTTACCAGGCATTTTTCCATGTCTTCCAAGTTGTTAAATTCATTGGAGTACAAGCTTCATAGTATTGTGTAATTAATATCTTAATATCACTGGGGTCCATTGTAATTCCCCCGTTTCATTCCTCACCATGGCAATTAATGTTTGTTACTTCCTGTCTTTGGTTAGGTTTGCCAACAGTCTATCAATTCTATTAATCCTTTCAAAGAACTAGCTTCTTACTGCATTGATTTATTGCATTGTTTCTTGTTTACCTACTCATTTAACTCTGCCTGGATTTTTATTATTTCTTTTCTCTTGATATTGGTCGGATTATTCTGTTGACTCTGCTCTAATTGGTGGAGGCTTTGTGACAAACTGTCAATCATAAGTCTTTCTTCCTATTTCATGTGTGCGTTTATTGCTATCAAACTTCTCTGATAACTGCTTTTGCTGTGTCCTAAAGGTTTTGGTATGTTGTATTCTCATTCTCATTGGTTTCTAAAAACTTCATAATTTCATTTTGCAGTAGAAAGTTATTCATCATCCAATTATTTGTCCTTATATTTTTAACTGTCCTTTTGTTGATGTCCAGCTTTATTGCACAGTGTGGTCTGAGAGGGACGTTTGAGTGATCTCTGTGTCCTTGAATTTACTCAGGATAGTCTTGTGCCCCAACATGTGGTCTATCTTCAAGTATGCACCTTGTGGACTTAAAAAGAATGTGAATATTTCTGCATTTTGGTGAAGATGTCTGAAAATGTCTATTAGGTCAAGTTGCCTACTTGTAGAATTTAGTTCTGTAGCTTCCTTATTAAGCTTCTTTCCCTGTGACCTATCTTACTCAGAGAGCAGTGTATTAAACTATGATTGCTGAGCCTGTGATTTTTTTCCATCTTTTGGAGCATTTTATTGATGAATTTTGCAGGTTTCTCATTGGGCATGTATACATTTATTATGCTAACTTGTTCTTGGTCTACTGTTCCCTTGAATATTATATAGTGCATATGGTAGTTACATAATCTGGTGTCAATTTGTGGATTAAGAGTGAAGGGGTAGTGTCTAGCCTGTTGATCAGGTCATAGCCAATGAGCCCTCTGTATGGGCATGGCCTTCTCCTGAGGATTCTGGGAAATCTGGTCTTCTTCCTTGGAGGTGAAAAACTCTCTCTCTCTTTCTTTCTCTCTCTCTCTCTCTCT
>NW_022107407.1:2733593-2744180 GCF_000313985.2 Echinops telfairi
CTCTCTCTCTCTCTCTCTCTCTCTCTCTCTCCTTCCTCGCTCCCTGGGAGACATTGAAGCTGACAAGACACATGTAAACTATGCTAGTGCTCTGAGCTGGCTACCCCTGCCAGCACTGAGATGCTTACAATACCACTGGATCCACAAGATTTTGAACCAACTGGCTTGTGATCTTCTTGAATTCAGCATCAATGCATGTGTTTTGTGAGTCAGAAGAGGACTGTATAGATTCATATCAGACGTATGGGCTATTAATCAAATTTATGGACTTGATCTGCACTGGGCTGGGAGGTTTTCTCTATATTGAATTGCTCTTGTATATAAAGCTCTTTCCTATACACATATGAGTGTCTCTATGCATTTGTTTTGTCTGTTCCACCCAGATTAATGTAGTGTCCCTCCTTATCTCTTGTTAAAACTTGCATCTTGAGATCAATTTTGTCAGAGATCAGGATAACAACCCCTGCTTTCTTTGATTTTTTAATTGTTTGGTATACTTTTTGCCAGCCTTTAATTAGACAATTTTTGTCTGCAAGCTTGAGATGTGTCTCTTGTAGACAGCTGATCGATGGGTTATGATTTCTAAGCCTGTCTGCTAGTCTCTGTCTTTTAATGGGTGATATTAGTCCATTAGCATTCAGAGTTATTACATCCATCTGTAGACTCTGTGATGTCATCTCATATTTACCTACCTCCCTTCTTATCATTGTGTGTTTGTGTGTGTCTGTGTTTGCATGCGTGCGGGGTTGGGAGGGGATAATGCTCATTCTTGCTATCTTTTTAATGCTGAGTTAATATTGTATTGGTGGAGTTGCTCTATATGGTGGTCTCATATGTGTGCCCAGTGCATGTTATTTTGCTGACTACAGTGGATTGGTGAGAGTTTTTTTGTAGAGATGGGTTTCTTAACCCATTCTTTGAAATTTTCCTTGTTCGGGAAGAGTAGTACTTCTCCATCTATCTTGATGGAGGTTAGAGGATTCTTGGGTTGGCATTGTTCTCTTTTAACTTTTTGAAGATGTTAATGTGCTCTCTCCTCTTCTTCATGGTGTTTCATGATAGGTTTGGGCTTTTTCTTATTTGAGTACCTTTATAGGTGACTGCCTGTTTTCCCCTAGCTGCCTTTATGATTTTCTCCTTTTCCTCAAAGTTAGATAGTTTAACTTCTATGTGCCTTGGTGACTTCTTCCTGGGATTAAATCTAGCTGATGTCATATATGCTTCCTGAATGGTTGTCTCATGTTCATGCATTAAGCTGGGGAAGTTTCCTTCCAGGAATTCCCTCGCTATTTTTACAGTTGACTTCTTGGTTGTGACTTTTTTCATAATCCAATTAATCGAATGTTGCTTTTCTTCATGACATCAGACATTGTTATTAGATTTTCTTCAGCATCTTTGATTAACTTGTTTGACTGTCTTTCCCATTTGATGAAGCCTATCTGGTTGTCCCCAAGTTCACTAGTATGGTTCTCCACTTCTTCTGTTCTGCTAATGATGTCTGTTAACTTGTTATTTGCCTTGGTTGCCTTGTCCCTTATTGCTTGTATTTCCATTTGGTGTATTACCTTTATCTCCTCTATCATTTCATACTTTTTCTGTATTACTTCCCTCTTATCCTGTATGACTTCTAGCATCATTCTGAAGATTTCTTTCTATTGTAGATCAATGTCTAATTCTTATATGTATGTCATAAGTTTCAAGACTTCTTCCAACATTGCCTTTCATTTATCCTCTTTTTTCATTGAGGTTGTGGGGACTGTTGTTGTATGATTGTCATTTTAGAGGATAGGAGCTCAGTGCCATTATCCAGAGAGTTGAAGAGCACTGGGCTTTCTCTTTGGGAGATTTGTAGGAATGCTTCTACTGACTGCCTTCAACTAACTGTGCTGGGAAGTTGGACTATTGCTTTATCTCACTGTGGTTTCACTCTCTCCCTAACAAACCAGAGTTCTGTTATTTCAAGGGAAAGTTGGATGGTCCTCTCAGGGGATGTTGGTTGAGCAGTTGTGGGCCAGTGAGGATGGTGCTGTGCTGGATGAGCTCACAAGAAGCCATGTCAGTGTGGGCTGGGGGTTCCCAGTGGTGTAAAGCACTGTAGTGGATGGTGGGCAGAATTGCCCTAGTCTGCAAGAGCACCACAGAGTTGGGCAGAGGTTCACATAGCAGCATAGAGAGCTTCAGAGGGCTGGAGGGTCTGCTTTAGGCCACACGAATCATTATGAAAGGTGGTAGGAGGTACCCTCAACCACATGGGCCACAGGGGATGGGCATGTGTTCCCCCAGCCACGTGGAGCACCATGGAAGGCAGACAGACATACTCCCAGTCACTTAGAGAGCCTTTCAGGGCAGGCAGGAGTCTCCCAAGCCATTAAGAGGGCAGTGTGGGATTTCCCCCCAGCCACGTGGAGCACCATAGAAGGTGGGCAGAGGTTCCCCCAGCTGAGTGGAGGGCGGACAAAGTCACCCTAAGTGAAGGGGAGCACCCTGGAAACTGGCAGTGACTTGTGAAAGTAAAGAGGGGGGGGGGCAGAAAAACATGAGCCAGCTGTGACTGTGGTGGGAAAGAGACAAGGGAAAAAAGTAAAGAAATGAATGAGCCCTAACCACCTGACTGTGGGGCTGGAGGGATTTAAACTCTGCCCAAATGTGGTACCATTGAAGTGAAGCCCTTGGGCCAGCCGAAGTAGCACAGCACCAGCTCTGACTGTGGCAGGGCTAAAGTTTGGTCCCAGATGGCCTCTGCAGTGCTAAACAAAAAGTACACAGCTTTTCAAAAATTAGTGGATCTGAGGCTACTTATCTTTATGATGTCCCTCCCATGACCTGGAAGAGTGGATTTTCCCTTTCAGTGACTATCCTGAGCTGGTTTATACAGAGTCTCTCTGGTGTGTGACACTCACTCAACATCTTGTCGAAACCCCCAATGTTTAAATTTCAGAAGCCTCACTCATTGAGTTTATCTTCTGCTGTGTGTGTTTCCAGTTATGTTGTATTTGATTGTGTATTTGTGTCACAATTCAGTAAATCTAAGTTTGTGTCTGTTTTTTTCATTGATGATCTTTATAGTTCTAGGTTTTATAGTTAAGAGTTGATCCATCTTGAATGTATTTGTACAGTGTGAAATCTGGGTCCTGTTTCATTTTTCAGCACCATTTTGAAAAGAGACGTTTTTTTTCTCCATTTGATCCATTTTGGCCTTTCGTTAAAGATCAGCTGTTCATAAGGGTGATTCCCTTCGGGGTTTTCAGTTCTGTTCCATTTATCTGTGTGTTTGTGATTGTAACTATAATGACCTTGTAGACCAGGAAGTGCAAGACTTTCTACTTTGTTCTTTAATAGTTCTTTGCTTACCAGGGTCTCTTTTCTTTTCATATAAAATTGGTGATTAGTTTTACATATCAAGGATATTGCTGAAATATGAATTGCAATTGCATTATATATGTAGATCATTTTAGGACTTATTGAGATTTTCACAATGTTAAATATTTTTACCCAGGAGAATGATTTATTTGTTCATTGATTTAGATTTTTTCCCACATAATGTGTTGTTGATTTCTTTGTGTAATTGATTAATTGATGTTTAAGTATTTTATCTTTTTAGAAGCTATTGCAAATTACATTGTCCTGATTTTCTCTTCAGAAGACTCTTTGTTAAAGGGATCAAATTGATTTTTGTATGTTGTTCATGTACCCTGCCATTTTATTGAAATTGTTCAGTAACTTTCTTGCTGTGGCTTTGAAATTTTATTTGTATAGGATTATTTTATTTATGAACAGAGAGTTTTACTTCTTTATCAAGTTGGATGCCTATAATTTTCCTTCTTCCTCCAAGACTTGCCACCACAACATTGAATAGGAGTGGTGATAAAGGGCATTTCTTTTCTGGTTCCTATTCACAATAAGAATGCTAAATACAAATCGCTTTTTAATTTCTTTAGAGAATTGCATAGATTTCCCAAATAACGTATTTGTTAAGGAGCTTAGCAATAGCAGCATTAACAACGAAAGTCTGTGGCTCAATCCAAGAAAATGCTTCTTATTTTCTTATGCATATGTAGTACCGATGATCACAGTTGACACTGCAGCTCTTATCCCCGTACTGTTTCAGGGACTCAGGCTCCTCTCACCCTGTAAGTTTGTCATTCTCAAGCACTTTCAAGTTTTCTACACATACAAGTCAGGGATGAGAAGATAAGGAATGCATATGTATTTCCTAACTCTCTTGGCCTAAATGTATTATTATTCCATGAGTGAAAATTAGTCACATAGCATCAACTAAATGCTAGGGACAGTGAGAAATTGGGTCTCTGTGGGGAAAGCTATCTTCAGTAACAACCCTAAATAGCAAGGATAAATACAATATCTATAAGGACGTTGCATATATTTTTGACAAAAGTATTTACTTAATACTATTTGCATAGTGTAGATTTTTTTATTCCAGAGAAATCCATTGACATCTAGTTGTCTAACGCATGTCTCTTGCTTCATCTTCAGTTAATACCATCTATTAAGTTCAATAGGACATGTTTAATTATAAGTTGTTTCAAACTAATAATCTGGAGAACATTTAATAATTCTTTAAATTTTGGTCAAATTTCAATTTATTTGTACATCCTTGATTCTACCCATATTCTCTATTTAGATACCCTTCATCATGATTCCACCTCACCCAAAGCATATCTGCTGTTGTTTCTACTAAACTAGCCTAAATATCTTCTTGTTGGTGTTGTCTGCCAAACTGGACTGAAGGGATGGATTCTAAGGACAGAAAACTTTTATAATCTCTGCTTATAGTAAAGCACTTGGACTGCAATTTGCTAAGTATGTGCATAAATAAATGCAGTTATTCTTCCTTTCCAAGCAAGAGTGGGGTACTCATTGAACCATAAGACTAGGGAACATGTTAATATTTCTTCCTATCTGCCTTCTGAATCTTACCATAACTAAACAAGAATAACCTTTCAAAATACATTTTCCAGATGAAAGAACATGAATCTGAACAGGACTAAAGTCCTTGGTAGTAATAAATAAATAAATAAATAAATAAATAAATAAATAAATACATAAATAAATAATGTTCCTGACATGGGAATCTAAAGAATCAGCGAATAAAAAGAGGTCATGAATTCCAAAAAGTATACTTTCAATGGGTGCGATTGTGATACATAGTAAAAAATGTGTATAGTGAAGCTACAGTGGTTCTTTAAAGCAGCTGAATGGGGGGAAGCCCTATTGTTGATACTATGAAGATGCATCAAGCCAGATTGTTCAAATGAGAGAATGAAAGGACAGCTTCAAGTTCAATAATAAGGAGATGTGAACTTTGCTATAAAAATTCTCCTATACATTTCAAAGAAGTTTTTGAAATTTAAAAAGCTGGCAATTTCCAAAATTAATATCCTTAGCCAGGAAAAGTTAAAAACAATGTATTAAAACAGTTAATTAATGTATCAAGATTTTATTATGCCAGGTATTATACATTTACTACAATAAGAAGATAAGTAAAATACAGTCCCTGATCTCACCACTAACAGATTGTGGTCTCTGCAAAAAGACAAACAAAGGGATGAACGTGTGCACACGCGCACACACACATACACAGACACACAAAGTTAAACCTACTTCTTTCAAGTTGATTTCAACTAATAGCAAAACTTTACAATTGAACTGCACATGTTTCCAAGGTCACAAATCTTTGAAAACTCAGATTGCCACATCATTCTCCTGTGGTGCTGGTGACTTTGAACCACTGACCTCTGGTTAGCATCTGAACACTTAACCAGTGCACCATCTAAGCTCCCAAATTATCTGCTTTGATGGTCATATTGTATTAAACATAGTATGTTAAAAAATGGTGATTTTATACATCTTCAAATTTATTCCAATTAATAAACGATTATATATTTTCTACATATAGCAGGGTTGTCCAACAGGTAGCTTTTACTTTATGGAAGAGAAATAATTCTAATTTTAATAATGTTTACTCCCTGTTTTATTAGTTCATAACATCAGTTAGCATTTGTGGTAGTTAAATAATAGGTTGTCAATTTGAAAACTAAGAGTGAAGGGGTGGAGTTTAGCCTGTCAATGAGGTCGCAGCTTGATGACCTGATTTGGAGTCGCTAAGGAGATAAATAGCTTGCTGTAGGCAGACACACTCTCACTCCCTGCAAGACATCCCTGTCGATGACACATGGAGCTAAGTTAAAGTGATAGAGCTGGAAGAGCTACATGGGGACCCACACCAGCACTGAGATGCTTACATTGCCACTGGATCCACAAAACTTCTCACCCACTGGCCTGTGATCTTTCTGCATTCTGCATTATTGCATGTGTTTCATGAGTCTGAAGAGGACTTTATAGATTGGTGTCAGACAGATGGGCTAATATCAAACTTATGGACTTGATCTGTACTGGGCTTACATGTTTTCTTTGTGTACAATTACTCTTTATATAAAGCTCATTTGGAGTTTTTTTCTTGCAAAGCAGAGCACCAAACCAGCTTCATTTGCATGATCTGTATCTAACCAGTCTGTGGACCTCTCCCACTAGGAGGGAGGCTGGACCCTTCGCTTCTATCTGCTATCAAGACGTCTGTACGTAATTGTGTCCATTCCTCTCGCAATTTCAGGGTCTGTGACCATCGGATGGGACAAACATCTTGGAAGTCACACCACCACTGGCAGGAGGGTCAATGGGCACAGGAGTGCGTCACTCCGTAGAACACGCCTTCTGGTTCCAACTCATCCCCCAGGGCAGCAGCAAATCCCTCTTCTCGCTTCCTTTTGGCCAAAGGCACCAAAGGTTTAAAATCTTTGGCTCGTAGATGGCCAGGTGGGCAAGCACTTTCCTGTTGAGATCCACCTGGCACTTAACTAAATTGCCAACAAAAGCTGGGTACCTCAAGCCACGCTCCTGGAAGCAGCTACTATTGGATTGATCCAGGGAGTCCTCATGTTCCTCTTCTTCAATGTCTGTGTTTTTGCTCATTTCACAAAGGCTCGAATCACAGCTCGGATTGCCAACCTGGAGCACTGATTCTTCTTCTCTGGAAGTGCCAGGCATGCTTCAGCACCTCCTGAAATTCCAGTAGCAGATTCCGCACCCACTACTGCGTGGTGAGGAAAACCATAGCGCCCACGGGTCTGCGTCCATGCTGCTCAGCCACTCAAGCAGAGCACCACCATTATAAAGCTCCTTTTTATACACATATGAGTGTGTATGAATTTGTTTCTCTAGTCTACCAAAACTAACACAATATTAATATGTACTTTTGATTAACTTTCCCTGATCTGTTTAGCATTCCTCTAGGAATACTTTTAAAATAACTCAACTTGCATGTTGTATTTATTACTGTTTATTGTAAATTAGGTAAAGGTTTATAGAGCGGATCATCAGTTTTACATTGAACAATTCATACATTGTTTGTTTTAATTTATCTATTACAATTCCTTCGATGGACCTTCACTTCTCCAACTTACTCCCCGTGTTTCCTGTTTTCATCTCTCCTTTCCTAACCCTTGTAACTTGCTTTCAGAATCCAGACCCAAAATGGGACTACAGGCCAGAGTCTTGGGCTTTCTACCTGTCTCTACAGAACCAGTAACCCTTGTCTGCTTTTGATTTTGAGTTCAGTTCCAGATTTTTCTTCCACTTGATTCAGGACATTCTAATGTGATCAGTTTGAGGGCAACTGGCAGGGATAGCCAGGCATCATCTGAACCCTCTGGATTCAGGGCTGTAGAGTCTGATGTTTGTGTTATCCTCCAGACTATATTGACTCTGGTATTGTTTCCACATATCTTTCAATTTCCATCACTCTTCTTTCATCTGGACAGGGAGAAGCCCATAGTTAGACCTTAGATGACCACTCAAGAGCTTTTAAAACTTTAGTCTCTAATCACCAAAGAAGGTTAAAAACATTGTCTTTGTGAATTATGTTATGACAGTTGACTTTGGTGTCCCTTGTTGCTACAGTCCTGATCCCTCAGACATAGTGACTCATTATCTCAAAGTGATTAATTATATCTAAAACATTTTTCATCACTTTGCCCTTCATATACTCCACCATATTCATGGGCATTTTGTCAGCAAAGATAAATACACCTATACAAATATCATCTGGCTAATCTACATATATTTGTAGGTCTATGCCCTCTCTCCCTATCACACCTGTTAAACTTGTGGGGTGATGCAAACATCTACTTATATATCACCACTATTGCAGGATTGTGTCTCTTACAGTATTTGTCTCTGGTGTTGGTTTTTTACAAGTCAATAGCTTATTCATATTGAAAAGAGTTGTGCAATCTTCACCATAATCTATTTTAGAAAATTTTCTTCCTTCTTCTAATAATTTTTATTAACTTCTCCTTTACCACACTGTCAAAACCCTCAGAAGCTTATTGCTGTCAAGTCATCTCTGACACCAAGAGACCTTATAAGACTATTTAAAAAAACACTTATGAGTGTCCAAGTAATTCTGTATTAGAGTAGAAAGCCTCATTTTTCTCCATTGGATCTGGCTGGTGGTTTAGAACTACTGGCCTTGTGGTTAGCAGCCCCATGCGTAACCATTACATTCTCAGAGGCCCTTGAAATTACCCTAAGAAACCATTAATCCATTTACTATCTGTAGACTCATAATGCATTTACTATACAGAAAAATATACCCAAAATCAAAAACAAGAAAAACCTCAACTGAAGAGTACACAGAAAATGTTAAAAACTAGAACAATTGTAAATGGGTCAAATGGGAGAACAAATGATAAAACCAAAATTCCAAAACCACAGCCATTGTGTTGATGCTGATCACAGTGACCCTAAAGGGCAGAGCTGAACTGCTCCTGTACATTTCCAAGACTGTCATTCTTCACAGGACTAGACAGCCTTAGTTTCTCTTGCAGAGAAGCTTGTGGTTTCAAACTGCTGACTTTTCAGTTAGCAGCCCAGCTTGTAACCACTCTGCTACCAGCACTCCTTTCAACAGATCATAAGGTGTTGTATTTTAATCTATGTCAGCTTTGCATCCAATGTTTCTGTTGCTTTTAACTCTTACAGAATCCCAATGCCTTACCCTGCTTCCATCATCTTTTGCCAATGTCTCTTATTGTGTATTGACTTCCCCTTCATTCAAGCTAGCACTTGTCTATCTCTAGTTAGTGCCTTTTCTTAAGGAAATAAATTTTAAATTATTGTATTTTTATGTACCTCTAAACTTTCTGTCCATAATTCAAATATTACTCTTTCTCTTTTTAATGAGTTACATCATTCATTCTTAACTTCTCAAAATAATATTTTAGAGTTTTGTTTGGTTTGGGGGATTTTTTTTGCAAAGTCTATGAGATTAAATTTAATGTCTGGACACTTGTGGAGAGATATGATCTCTCAGGGAAGTTCTGTTGATTGAGCATGAATGCCCATGGGGAGAATAAAAGTGAATGCGTAATTCTCAAGAGCTGGAAAAAGATCAGAAAATAAATGGCTTCTGAGTTTCAAATGAAAATTTCTGTTCCTGATTCTGGAAATTATCTTGTATTAGATGATACTTGAAAACAACAATAGATAAATCATCATGCTGGGAAAAGCCATGAAACTTAGTGATAGGTGATTGATCAGGGAGTCAGAAGGCACAAGAAATCTAACCAAGCTGTAAAGATTAGAGGGTCCAGAACCTAAGAGAGAGATAGAGAGAAGTGATAGTCATTTTCCTGGTATTAATGATCATCCCATTTTTAAAAAATTTTGTGACTACTAAATTTGAACAAACCAATAAGAATGCAGTAACTGAAGAGCTAAGTATGAGAAGTTTTTAAAATACCAAAGTAAGAAGTATGATAAAGGTTCATAATTACCCAGAGCCCTAGAAAGTTCTCACCCTAAAAATAAATATAAATCTTGTGATAAAATATTACTTCTAGGTGCCTTTGAGTTGGTTCATATTCATAGCACCCTTATGTACAACAAAAGAAACACTGCCTGGTCTGTGCCATCCTCACAATGGTTCTTATGTTTGATCCCATTGTTGCAGTCACTGAGTCAACCCGTTTTTTTGAGGGTCTTCCTCTTTTTGGCTGCCCCTCTATTTTACCAAGTATAATGCCCTTTTATACATAATGATTTCTCCTGATAAAATGAAGGCCAAACATGATGGTGGGTGTGAAAAGGAAATAGAAGAAAGAGCCAGGAGGCAAAGGACTTTTATGAGGCCTAAACACAGGTATGCACATATGTAAATATATAGAGAAAACAAGAGGGGAATAGAACTATGTACTCATATCTATATGTTAAGAATTAAGGTTGAAGATGGACATTGGGCTTTAACTCAAGCACTCCCTTAACACAAGAACATTTTGTTCTAACAATCCAGCATTCTATGATGCTCACCTTCCTGACAGGATCACTGAAGACAAATGGGTGCATAAGCAAATGTGGTGAAGAAAGCTGATGGTGCCAGGCTATCAAAAGATATAGCATCTGGAGTTTTAAAAGCTTGAAGATGAACAAGCAGCCATCTAGCTCAGAAGCAACAAAGCCCACATGGAAGAAGCACACCAGCCTGTGAGATCATGAGGTGTTGATGGGATC
>NW_022107407.1:2745195-2815169 GCF_000313985.2 Echinops telfairi
AAGAAAATACCCCTGCTTGGGTCTGGTGCATTTTAGTCCTCAAATAACATCCTTGCTTTACAATACTCTAAAGGTCTTCTGCAGCATGTTTATTTAATGCAACTTGCCTTTTGATTTACTGACTACTGCTTCCATGAACATCAGTTGTGGGTGCAAGCAAGTCAAAATCATTGACAACCAATATTTTCTTCATTTATCATGATGTTGCACATTGGTCTAGTTGTCAGTATTTTGTTTTCTTTTACATTAAGTTGTAATCCATACTGAAGGCTGAAATCCTTGATTTTCATTAGGAAATGCTTCATTAGGAAATTTTCATTAGGAGATGCTTCATTTCCTAATAATTTTCATTAGGAAATGCTCACTCCCATGTGTCATAAGGATTACATGTTGGGCTCCAGCATGTTGGTCAGCAGTTCAAAACCACCAGCCATTGCATGAGAGCCATTGCATGAGAGTAAGAGACTTTCAACTTTCATGAAGAGTTAGTCTCAAAAAAATACAGGAGCATTTCTACCTTGTCCTATAGAGTCACCATAAGTTGTAATCAACTCAAGTGCAATGAATTAGATCAAGTAGCTCTCAGTTTTTTATACAGATCATCAACTTATCAGTACTTTACTCAGTGTCATCATTCCAAGAATAAGTAGCTTGTTATAGGAGGAGGCAAAATCCTTATAACCAAAAATCTAGGGGGGGGGGGAAATCATTAGATTCAAGTACTGGAAATGTTGGAAATAATAGTTTTATTAATGCAATACTCTTATCAAAAAAAGGAATGACAAAATAATAATTTACAAATTATCAAGGGTTCATGGGAGAGTAGGGATCGGGGAGGGAGGGGAAAAGCAAATGTCTTGAGAATGATGAGGGAAACAAATGTACCAAAGTGCTTGACACAATAGATTGTGTGGATTGTGATAACAGTTGTACAAGCCCCCAATAAAATTATTTAATTATTTTTAAAAAAGAAAAGGAATGACAATATCAATATCAGTTCACATTCCTGATTTTAAAAAAATAATCAAATATAAAATCTTGTATTCAGACATATGACCTAATTAGCAACAAAATGTTCTTTTTGGCTCTATAGATTAAGTTCCTACTCATAGAAATCCTATTTATAACCAAAGGAAACACAGGCCTGTCCTGCACTATCCTCATACTCATTCCTATGTTTGACTTGTTGCTGCAGATACTGTGTCAATTCATCTTAATTTTTAATTAAGCCTTCTTAATTTTTTATGCCTTTACCAAGCATGATGTCCTTCTCACAGGACTGGTAGCTTCTGGAGTTTTGTTAAAAGTTTGTATGATGAAACATTGCAATCCTTGCTTCTAAAGAATATTCTGGTTGTACTTATTCCAATGCATATTTGTTTGTTCTCCTGACAGTACATGGTATATTTAACATTCTTCACAATGTCCTTCTTTTGCTTGCATACATGGCAATCGAAAGTTCCATGGCCAAGCTGACCTTTGTTTACAAAGTGAATCTTAAATGTAAGGAAAATGAAAATTTTAAAGCTAAAAGGTAAGCTAGTAGAAAATATTCTGATCAAACAATAAAAAATATATGTTTTTAAGGACTGGTGGTCGTTAGTTGTCATTGAGTCCATTTGACTCAGGACAATATGTTTTGTGCCTCAGAGACCTCTTCTGTGGGATTCTGCAGGTTGCGTTCTTTTAGAAACAGATTTCCAGGCCTGACTTCTTATGTGGCTCTGGATTAGTTCGAACCAACAACCTTCAAGCTAGTAATTTCCACCATTTTCTCAAAAATACAGCTGATTTTGCTTAAACTATTTGTACTAATAATATGATTTGTGTTGAATAACCAACTTCCTTCTGTAAGTTTGGAATTTAAAAAAATAAAGGAATATTTACATTATATGCCAGGATCTTGAATTTCTAATGAGATTCATTGTAGAGAACATTTTCCAATTGTGGCCAGAACATACTGATGGAAGAATTAAGCACATTCCGTGACTCCACTAGAAGTGGTCTATTGGAAGAAAGCATTTAATTCTTCTAGATTTCGCTCTATGTGCCTTTCTCTTTACTGAATTTACTTTCACTGAAATGAATTCTAGTCATAACAATGATTATGTTGAGTTATGTGAACCTTCCTCAAAAATCACTGAACCTTAGAATGGTTTTGGGAATCCCCAACACAAAATCAATTTAAGTTGGATATTTTCAGAAATGAAACTCTTCACTTATGAATATCAGTGAGTGTTATGCAGTGCTTTAAAAGAAAGGGAGCAGAGTCATTCGGATATTTGGAGAAAAAAATGGCAAATTTTAATATCTACTCATAATTAAAAAGAGACAAAGAATATCTTGGCACTATAGGATTAGAAGAGAGCTTTTTTATTCTGATTGTAGTTATCAATATATAACTTAGTTAATATTGCAAGTGAATTTAGTTTGACTCAAAAGTGTCTGTGGGTGTCCCAATGGGCTATAAGGTGTGGATGAAGAAAACAAGAAAATCAGAGAAAAAATAGATTTATTATTAAGATTACCCCAAAACAGGGAGGCGTAACACACCTCGACACAGAACTACACAGGGGATTGCACCTGGGAATGAGGGAACAAGTTGAAAATATTAAGAGTAAGATTTTTCATGACAAGCATGGCAGAGTTAGCTAGGCTTCATAAACTCTCTGGGGATTGACCATTTTGAATAGTTTCACAGGTTCAGGAGTCCTAGGGAAGTTTGCTGGGTGCACAGGTATGCTATAATCTTTTGGATCATCTCCATAGCTTCAAATGAACAAAACAGTTACTACTAATAGATGTGCCTTAAGAGGAGATGTTTGTCCCTGAAGGAACCCAGAACTATAGACGCTAACTTAGTAGAATAAAGGGTGATGCTATGCTCTGGACTTTAGTAGATCCAGAGTAGTCATTTCTACACAGGGTGAATTAGAAATGTTCATTGCCTGTAGGGTACCTTCAACTTTCATTATCCCATTTTATTCTTTATTGCCACTTTCTCCTATTTGTTCTCTGTACATGCTCTTTGGCATGTAGACAGGGCATGATTATGAGTATGCTTACCCTAGGAAACTGGGATTTCTATGTTCTGCTCCCATGTCACAAACTGGGACATGAAACAGGAATCTAACTATGGGAAACCTTAGCTACTGCTGATGTTTGCTGTTCTACATATCCCTATCCTCTAATTGTGAGTATTAGATATCTGTGCTCTGCTCCAGCCTTCATTATCAAGCTGTGAATATGTGTATTAGGCCAGGTTGACTAGATAAACAAAACCAGTGACACTCACATATATGTAAGAAAGACTTTTTATGTAAATAAGTAATTGTATATCAAGAAAACATCCCAGCCCAGTCCAAATCTAGTCCATAAGTCCGAAACTAGTCCATAAGTCCCTCCTTAGACCCACAAATCCACAGGCAATGATGCAGAATGCAGGAATATCACCAGCAGGTGGGTACAAAGTCCTGAGGATCCAATGACAGTGGCTCTAACAGGTCTCACAGTGGCTCACCAGCAGGAAGATGAAGGCAGAGAGAGAGAGATGGGAGAGGTCCCCAAGATCCTCCTTATGAGAATGCCATACCTACAGTGAGTCACTATCAGGCTGTGACCTGATTGACAGACTAAACTCCACCCCTACACTTTTATATATCTTCAAGTTGACCTGAATTTATGTAGCTACCACAATATGGTACATTGAGGCTATTTCTAACTGTTGAGTACCTTCCCCAGAATGGTTAGAATGGATGCATAGTGATCTAGCAGTGGGAGAATCAGAAAGAAGGGAATATTTAAATAGTAGGCTTAGTTGCTCAAGAAAGTAGACTAGACTAGCTTCTAGCTCTCCCCAGTCAGCACTTACAGTAAATGGTATTATAAATACTAAAAGTTATTAAGATAGATAATAACATAGATAGGTTAATTCAAGAGCACAGAGAGTGTATGAATAGTTTAATTCAAAAACACTAAAAAAAACGTAAACAATAAAATAAAGCAAAAAATATTTTATCTTATAATTTATATTTTGTTCTCTCCTGATTGGTTTCCAAATTACTTTCATACATTAGTGAATTATTCCAATCAATAATCTTCTCACATGTATGCATGTAGCTGCAATAAAAATGAAAACAAAAACTATATATTTTGTTGTGTTGTTACCATTTAAGGTAGCTTGATTTAGGTTTCAATTTGCATCAACTAATGGTTCAAACAAATGTAAGAGACAACAAAGAAATTCAGAGAAAGCGAGAAAACAAACAAGCTGTAATCACCAGGGGTGTGTTGAAAGAAACCAAGGACAAAACAATAAGAAGTAACAAGCTTCAGAGAGTATTAAGAATAATGATAAAGACTTGTTTTATTTTCTGAATTAGTCACAAGTAAAAGCTAATGTAATAGTTTTTATAAAGGGCTAACTTTGGTCCAAACCTATTTCTTCAAATCTACCTAGTAGTAATTAGTCAATCTCCCTCTGTACTATTTAACTTGCAAAGTATTTTTCAGAGTGGCCTCTATTCCTCAACTTAGTCAATTCTAATAAAAATAAAATATTTCTATTGGGTCAACATTAATTAAACTTAGCAAAGATCGTGAAAGAAGTAAGAATCAACTACTGTATTGTGACTGGTTTCTCTGCCATGGTTTCAACAAGGTCTGTCTCAATCAAAGGTCAGCCTACTTGAAATATAATCTGGAGGATGTGGGAAAATCCATTTTCAAGCCCATTCTTTTTGGTAGAATTCAGTTCACTGTGGCAGAAGAACAACAAGCTCACCGTATCCTGGCTGGTTGTCCTACTCATTGCTCATAGAGACCTATGCAAATCTTGCAACATAGTCACCCAGATATGATGTCAGTAATAGCATACAGAATGCATCCAAATGATAGATCTACAACCCATTACTTCCTTGACATCTACATCAAGACTTAAAGGGCTTATGTGATGAGGTCAATTTTTCCCCATAAGGTCAACTGATTTGGGCTTTTAAGTATACCTTCAGAATCCCTTGTCCATACAATGTAGAATCATCATGGAAGTGATGTCATATCACATTAAGCAAAATTTGCTCACATTCATAGAAAGGAGATTATGCAAGGCAGGGGATCCTTGACTTCAACCGACCACAGAGCTGCACATTATTTTAAAATTAAAAACTTTATTTTGATAAAGTAAGAAAAGCTAAATAACTAGAGAAGCAAATTATGTGCATAGGTAAAATGAAGCAATACTAAAAATTAGTCAATCATTTCAAATTTATCTAGTTTGATTTTGTATAGCTCAATCAAAAAACCATACCATGAGATGAAAAATAAAACTATTTCTAAAGTAATTTACAAATATGAATAAAAATAAACTAATCTTAAAGACTGGAATCAGAAAATTTGCACTAACAAACAGCTTTAGAAGTGAATACTGTTTTGGTAGGCAAAGGAACCAAAATATTAAAAGGTTCAATAACATTTTCACAGGTATTTAGACACCTGAGTTATCACAAAGGTACATTAAACAGAAAGAACTGTTTGTTGAACTGCATGTCAATTAAATATCTCTATGGAATATAAAGCCAGGAAGCATCGTTGGTAAATGCTGGACCACTAGCCAAAAGGTCAGGTGGAAGGTTCAAACTCACCAGTCATGATGCAGAAGAAAGAAAAGGTTGTCTTCTCATTTAAAGATTTACAGCCATGAAATTCTTATAAAAGGTCACTATGAGACAGAATTAACTCAGTGGTTATAGGTTAGTGGATTTATATGGGTGAGAATGTGGAATAAAATTATTCGTGAAATAAAAGAGTCACAGTAGCTTTAGAAAAACTGGAGTGATTAAGTAAAGCTGAACATATTCCTGTTCTATGATTAAGCCATTCCCGTGTTGTTCAGTGCCCACAGTCAGTTCTCAGTCATATCAACCGTATGAGCAATGGAAAGAAACACTATCTGGCCCTGTGCCATCCTCACATTGGTTCTGATGTTTAAGCGCATTGTTACAGCAATTTTCAGTAATGATGCACAGGCACTCTAAGTATAATGCAATGAAACACTGTTTGGTCCTGAACCATCCACAAACCATTTTTATGTTGGAGCCCACTGTCAATTTATCTCATCGAGGGTCCTTCTCTTTTTTGTTGACATTCTATTTTACCCAACAGAATGACCATCTCTAAGGACTGGTCTCTCTGGATATCATGCCCGAAGTATATGAGAGTAAATCTCGCCATCCTCACTTGTAAGAAGAATTCTGGCTATAAGTCTTCCGAAACAAATTTGTTTGTTCTTCTGATAGTCTACAGCACCTTCAATATTCTTCATCATCACCATTATTCAAATGCATCAATGCTCCTGTGGTCTTCCTTTCCCTTGTCTAACTTTCACATGTATGAGAGTAGAATGGAAATATCATGGCTTGAGTAGGGTGCAACCCAGTCCTCCAGGTGACATCCTTCCTCTTGAACACTTTAAAGAGGACTTGGGCAGAGATTTGCCCAATGCACTGCATTATTTGATTTCTTGATCTTTGACCCCTGAGTAAAATTCAAAAGAAGTAAAAAAATCCATTTTCTTTTCATTCTATTTTTGTAGTTTTTTATTTTACAAGTTTTTTTTAATTGGGAGCTGGTAGCATATCATTCCATAGTTCAATCACATCAAGCAGTATTGTACAATTGCAACCCACAATCAGTTTCAAAACATTATTTTCTTCCCTGAACTCCTTGACATTGGCTCCCTTTTACCACCCCCACACCTACCACCATAGTACCCCACTCCCCCAGAAATCCTTATTCTACTTGATGTCCCTATAAGTTCATCAATATTGGGTTTTACATACTGAAAACCAGAAAAACATATAGCACAAATCCAAGAGGGTACCCCCAATGACATAACACATTTTAGTTAAAGCCCGATATGAACAATCAAACAAAAAAAATACAGAAAATGTTGAAAGCCAGATCAGGTCCAGCATGCATCAGAGGGGTGGCAGTCAGATAGGGGAAATCAACTGACAGAATTTTGACCATTCATGTCAGGGTTATCCTTTTTTTTTTTGAAATCATTTTATTGGGGGCTCATACAACTCTTAACACTATTCATACATACATCCATTGTGTCAAGCATGTTTGTACATTTGTTTCTCTCATCATTCTCAAAGCATTTGCTTTCTATTTGAGCCCTAGGTATCAGCTCCTCATTTTTCCCATCCCTCCCCGCTCCTCCTCCCCCATGAACCCTTGATAATTTATAAATTGCTATTATTTTGTTATATTTTACATCGTCTGACATCACCCTTCACCCACTTCTCGCTGTCCATCCCCCAGGGAGGAGGTTATATGTAGATCCTTCTAATCTGTTCCCCCTTTCTCCCTCACCTTCCCTCCACCCTTCCGGTATTGCCACTTTCACCACTGGTCCTGAAGGGTTCATTGGTCCGGGATTCCCTGTGTTTCCAGTTCCTATCTGTACTCGTGTACATCCTCCGGTCCAGCTGGATTTGTAAGGTAGAATTGGGATCATGATAGTGGAGGGGAGGAAGCATTCAAGAACTAGAGGATACTTGTATGTTTCATCATTGCTGCACTGGGCCCTGATTGGCTCTTCTGCAGCGCTTCTACAAGGAGATGTCCAATTTCCCACAGACGGACCCTGGGCCCCCACTCCACACTCCCCCTCATTCACAATACTTTTGATGTCCATATTTATCTCTCCAATGGTCTCTGTCTAGTAACCACTTTCCTCTCATCTCTCTGTTATGGTTAGAGGGAGATCACCAGAGGCTTATATACTATGTAGTAGTTCCTCCAAATGTTCTTGGGCTCCCACTGCCATTCATAGTGGGAATGACAAACCAGATTCTCATAATTTAGGCTCTGATACTATTTCCTCCTTTGACTTGGAATTATATGATTTATCATCTTTTAGTGACTGATGATGGTGTGCTTCTTCCACGTGGACTTAGTTGACATCTCACTAACATGGCTACTTGTTTAGAGACAAGCCTTTAAGATCCCACACACTATTTTATCTGATAGCTGGACATCATCTAAATTATTTGCCATGTATTATTATAGTACCTTTATCTTCTGTGTTTCCTGATGATCAGGGCCATGATTAAGAACTAAAAGTTTGAGCTAGAATTTAATGTGATCCCAAAACCGATTGCTGAATCTATGTTTTTGTTTTTAAATTGCATTTGGCTCCCTTTTGAAACCTCCTTGTTAATTTATTGTAGAGAGTCTTATAAATCATCCCCTGGAGTGCAATGATCATCTATATAAAAATGCTTTGATTAGCCCCTGGCACTAATTTTTAAAGCCCTGTTGAGAGAGGGATATTGGGACAAAATAGCCTCTTCTTACATATACACTGTACATATATTAGCATATTCACAATAGCATTATTTAAAGTAGATACAAAATAGTAATTACTAACGTGTCCACTAATATTATAATGTATACATGAATGGTATATTTATAAAATATTATATAGAAATAAATGTTATTACAATGCTTAGATATAACATCAATGAATTTCCAATACATAAAGACAAATGATAAAAGTCTTGTCTTTAAAGATTACATACTATGTAATGAAATCCTATATTAAGATATCTAGATGAAGAAATTTGATGAAAATTAAATATTTACATTTGTAATTCTGGGCATTGTATTGACCTTTCAATAATAAAAATGTTAGAGCTGAATCTTTATCTGATTTTCATTTTGTTTCTTAACTATGCCTTATCAAAAACTCAAAAGAAACTCCCTACTGATTCAATTCTGACTAAATAACAATCCTGTAGGACAAGTAGAAATGCCCCCTCCATGGTTTTCTAAGATTACAACTCTTTACAGAAGTATATACCCTCATATTTATTTCAAGGAGCAGCTAGCTGGTGGCTTAAAACTGCTCACCTTACAGTTTTCAGTCCTACAAGTAAGCATTACACTACCTTTTCCCCAAAAGAAGTGATAAGTGATCTTATATCATGGCATTGTCATGCTCCTCAAATGACCATTTATAGCTTAAAAAAACAAAACAAAACAAACAACAATCCCAAAATCACTGTTAGCAAGTAAATTAGGACTCACAGAGAACCTATATAGGACAGAGTAGAATTGTCCATGTAGGCTTCTGATCCTATGAATCATTACAAGAGTAGAAAGCCTCAACTTCCTCCGGGTGGTTTAAAACTGCTGACCTTCAAGCAAGCAGACCAAAAAGCAATGCAGCACACCACCAAGACATCATGCTAGTAAAATAGAGAGCCAGCAAAAAAAAGAATACCCCCTAATGAGGTAGACTGGCATAGTGGCTGCAACAATGGATTCAGAACACAATTTTGAGGATGACACAGAACCAGGCAGTGTTCCCTTCTGTTATCTATAGGATTGCTGTGAGTCGGAGCAGTCTCCAAGGCACCCAACAACCATAACATTTATTGGTTATAATTTACCCAATGATTCTGGATGTTTGAAGTTGGAGCTTTAGATGAGACCATTTTGCATCACACATATGTTCCCCAACATACTTTTGAAATTAATTGTTGCTGCTGTGTGAAGAATGGATTACAGCAGAATAAAAATAAAATTTAAAGAATTAAATTACTTCTCTCAATATGAATCAATGATTGAACATTTTTATAGAGTTCTTTATTTTTCATATAAACTTTACAATCAAGAGAGTGACCATATTATTTTCCAATTCTCTGTTATGTTTAACAAAGAAATATATTCCCAAGTTTTAGTCAAATTTCATAATGGCCACTTTAATCCCATTTTACTTCTCTTTTTCATTTCCTGGACTTTAAATAATGTGTATCTTTCTGGCAAAATGACAGATGACAGGATTCACTGCTGACACAGTATTTCCATTATAAAAGTAGAATCCTTCAGGAAAACAACTTCTTAAGCTTCAGAGAATAAAAGTTGTAGAATTTGGCATGCATTCCAATGGAAGAAATATACATATTCTAACTTTTTGTGAAGCCTCTCTTGTTTTCTTTGGCATATAGTAATGTAATGGTATTGTCAGAAAGGATGTTGGTATTATCTTGTCAGAAAGGATATTACCCTTATATTTCTGGACAGCTTACGGATATCAAACACATTATTTTTGAAAGTCTTTTTATCTTCTTCCTGTGTCAGCTATATGGTCCTTTCTCATGTCCCAGTCTTGATCAGGTGACAAGTTGATTGAACCTTCTGGAAGTAAAATCTGCAGTGAGAGATCATATTCAATAGAAGCATGAAAGCAGAATTCTGATCCCATCAGTCTTAAAGATTAGGCACACAAAAAAGGAAATTCCATTTCTCAAGTTGAATTTCTGATTATTAGATGGCTTTCTGATATACCCATCTGCTACCTAAGAAGATGAAACAATAATTTTTAAGAGATAATACTATAAAACTTTCCAAGCAACAAAGATTACTAGCCACCACCACCCTTCTGCCCAATTGTTATCTTGAGACCATGGTTTTCAAGAGTAATATGGGCATTACTTGATATTTAACTATGAAAGCCTACTTTTTAAAAAATTGTTTCAAGAAGCCAGGTTTTAAAAGCAGTGTAAAAAAAGTAGTTACTGTCTCGTCCATTCTGATTCATGGCAATGATTTCGTTGTATTGTGGTGGCTACCATATTCTAGGATGTTAGAAATTATGCCACAACCAAAGTCACTCAGGGTGGGCAGTTTTCAGCAGAACTTCTAGACTTTAACAGAATAGATAAAAAGGACTGCAAATCTGCTTGCAATGAAAATTAACTAAAAACTACCTGAAAACACTCACAAAAGAATAGTGCACCATATAGTGCTGAAATATGAGTCCACCTTTGTTGGAAGGCACTCAATATTCAGAGTAGCCACAATAGTAAAGTAAACTACACCAGCAATCATAATGATGGCTCAGAAATGGGAAATATTTCATTGTGTTGTACATGGAGTCATCATGATTTGCAGACAACTCAATGGTAAGTAACAACAAATAGTACTATCAGTGTTTTCAAGTATATATCTCTTTTCAGTATATAAATTTTCAAGTATTATTTAACAGTATATATATATATATATAATATATATACATATATTTCAATATTTTTTAAATCCTCATACCTAACAAGACTGCTGTAGAGGAAGTACACCCTGAATGTTCCCTAGAAGCAAGGATGGTTTATTTGGCTGGCTTGACTAGAGAAACAAATCTAGGGATACTCAGGTATATGAGAGAGCTTTATATCAAGCAAACATCCTAGCCCAGTTCCTATCAAGTCCATAAGTTTGATCCTAGTCCATAAAACCCTCTGCAGATTCATTAAGCCACATGCAATGATGTAGAATTCAGGGAGATCACAGGCCAGTGTGTGAAAATCTTGTGGATCCACTGGAAGTAGAAACATTTCGAGGGCTCTCACAGGTCCCCACATGGTGTCAAGAGGAAGGCAAAGGCAGAAAAAGAGAGTGGCCTGCCTCCAGAAAGCCGTTTATCTCTGTAGAACCTCCAACTAAAGTCATCAAACTGCAACCTGATTGATGGGCTAAAATATCACAGAAAACTAGGCTTCATTTCACGTATTTTGGACATGCTAGCAGGAGATACCCCTTGAGAAGGACATCATGCTTAGTGAAGTTGGTCAGCAGAAAAAGAGGAACACTCTCAACAAGATGGATTGATGCAGTAGTTGTGTGATAGTTAGGTTTATTGTGCCAACTAGGTCAATAGAAACATGTGGGTAGAGTTTGATCAGATCAAATCTTTATTGGAGGGCAACCAAGATAAATGAAGATGCCTGACATTCCATATCTCTCTTGCTCCCTGATGATATGACCGGTATGCTACTGCTTTAGCTAGCTCTCTGCCTCAACCTGTGTGCAATAATACCTGTAGGCCAAGCCAACCTGTAGATTATGTCTCTGGAGCTTGAAGCTCCTTCAAGACCTGATTCGCCAGCTGCCAGTACATACATCAATTGACCTTGAGCCTTGTGGATTCTTTCGCCGTGCATTGCTTGAGTTCAAGATGCATCAGGCCTGCTTTGTTAAACTCCTGTGCTGACTGTTACTCACCCACTCTGCTGTCTGCTACCTGCAATCAGGCTCTTCCTGCCATGCCTGAGAGAAGACCTTGCTGTCTGCTTCCTTGACCTTGGACCCAGCAGCCCATGTGAGTTGAAGGACTTCCAGTATATTAATTGTTTCATGAAAGTGAGTTGAAGTGAGCCCTCTGCACTCCTGGGTGAACTAATTAGCTGTTGTGATCCTTCTCTATATGTGTGTGTGTGTGTGTGTGTGTGTGTGTGTGTGTACCCTTGTTCTCACTCTCTAGAGAATGCTGCCTATCACAGGTTGCAACAAAGGGCTTAAACACAACAATTGTAAGGATGACACAGGACCAGGCAGTGGTTTGTACATTTGGACATAGGGTTCCAATGGTTCCAATATCATTTGTTGGAGTATTAGTGAAGAGGGATTTGTAAAATGATGCTTATACCACCAAAATATTACATGGATATATAGCTGAGCTGTCAGCTAAAAGAGGTGTCTACATTTTGCAAAAACCATAAAGAACCTTTTGAACTTCTAAAATAATGATCTTATTTAAGAGTATAAAAGTAGTCTAATAATTAAAAGTGAGTGAATTCCTTTTTTAACAAAAGATCAAGTTGTTGCTAAATAGAATTGTGCACAACATAAAACTGGGATCAGTAATGGACAAAGGGGAGGAGTTGTTACAAGAAATCAAACTTTTCTAGCTTGCATTTCATCTTATTAAGATTCCTCACATAATCAATGAAAATATAAAATGCATTTGAATGCCAGAAATGGTTCAAGGAAGCATTTGAAAATCTCACTAAATATCGCTAAATTTGATAATAAAAATTGATTGATTTCATGTTTTTCTTTGTTTTTGTTGTTACCAAGAAAAAAGGAATGTAACATCAATTTTACTTTTATAATTAGAAACCATTGCAAATAAAATAACTTTTAGTAAGCTGTAACTGCCTCATTTAATTTATCAACTATTATATTTGATAAACTAAAGATATGTTTCATAATCCTTTCTCACTTTATGGTTATAATAAAATAAAACACAAGAAAAAGTATCAAGTGATTTACAGAAATAATTCCAATACTCTAGCTTTATTTCTTACTATTTTACCACCATGATTTAATAGAAGCTTTTAATGGATTATTTTCCATATGAATCAAAAAGTCACAGAACTAGAAGTATATTGAATTTTATTATAAACTACTAAAAGTCACCTTTTAAAGTCATAGTTGATAATTTATTTGTTTACCAAACAACCTTTCTTCACAAACTTCTCTCTACACAGTGGTAGTTATAAAACCTGGTGTCAATTTGAGACTTAAGAGTGAATCGGCTGGATTTTTGCCTGTCAATGACCTGATTTGGAGGCGCTAAAGAGATAAATAGCTGATTGGAGGTGGGACACATGCTCACTCCCTGGGAGACATTGCAGCTGACAAGACACATACCATAGTTCCCTGAGCTGATGGAGCCACATAGAGACCCACGCCAGTGCTGAGATTCTTATGCCGCCATTGGATCCATAAGACATCCTACCCAGTGGCTTGTGATCTTCCTGCATTCGGTGTCCTTGCACATGTTTTATAGGTCAGAAAAGGACTTATAGATTGGTATCAGACATATGGACTAAAATCAGACTTATCTAATTGATCTGAGTGGGCTGGGCTGGGATGTTTTCTCAATATTCAACTGATCTTGTATATAACCCTCTTTCTTATACACATATGAGTGTCTCTATGAATTTGTCTCTTTGTCTACCCAGACTAACACATACACTCTATAAGATCAGAATCTGTGGGAACTTCAAAGAATGAGAAGATGTCAGACCTCTTATACTATGTAGCAAATTACACACAGCAGCTTAAAACAAATCAAATGTAGAATCTTACAATTTGCTGGGTCAGGAATATAGGTATGAGTTAGCTGGTTCTTCTGCTCAAGTTCCAACAGGATGAAACCAACGTTGTAATTCCATCTGTGTTTGCCTTCGGGCTCAGGGTTGTCTTCCAAATTCACTGGATATCGTCAGAATTCAGATTCTTGTAGTTCTCTGAGACTCATTTTCTTGCTGGCTGTTTGTTGATGCTTGCTATCAGCCCCTATAAGCTGTCTTGGTGCCTATTCACAATATGAGAATGGAGTGAGAGTTGGAATCTTATGGGCTGTCTCAGAATTCTATCACACCTTCTCTCAAAAATGTTTTATAATGAAAGGATAGCGTCTTTCCCCAAATATTTATGATTCAAAACCCAATTATTAGTATATTCTGTCAACATTTTCAAATAAAGCATTAGATTGTAAGGACTGAATATTTAAAGTATACTGATATATAATAATCAATCAATAGTAGTTAAGCAGTGTTCCTAGAGAAGGAATCATGCTTGGTAGAGCATAAGATCATTGAAAAAGAGGAAGACCCACTGAAAAGGAGGAAGACCCACAACAAGATAAATTGGAACAGTAGTTACAAAAATGGGTTCAAACATTACACTCAGAATGGAACAGGACCAGGCAGGGTTTTTTTGTTTTGTTTTTTCTAAATTTAAAGATAATATATGTAGTTAGTATACTATTTCTTCAAACAGAAAAAGAAAAAAAGAGCTCTGGGAACATTGTACATAGTTACAAATATAGTGTATGAATTTTGGTGCATTGTTTTTCTTATTTGATATATTATAAACATTTTCCATGGAGAAGAAATTGAGGTTGCCATTGGTTTCAATGTACTCCAATAAATAAATCATTCCATTCATTGAATGAGAAGTCATGAAATGAATATATATATATATATTCATTTCTCAATATTATATATTTGTGTTAGTGTGGGTAAACTAGAAAAACAAATACAGCGAGACTCATATGTGTTTAGGAAAAAGCTTTATAGACAAGACCAATTGAATATTGAGAAAACATCCCAGCCCAATTCAGATCAAGCCCATAAGTCCGATATTAGCTCATATATCCAGTACCAATTTATAAAGTCCTCTTCTGACTCACAAAACATATGCAATGTCACCGAATGCAGGAAGATCACAGGCCAGTGAGTGGGAAGTCTTGTGGATCCAGTGGTGACCTAAGCATCTCAGTGCTGGTAAGGGTCTCCACGTGGCTTCTCTAGCTCCCAGGGCTCTGGCTGCATCAGGGTAGGTCCATGTGGCTTCTCCTCAGGCATGTCTCACATGGAGTGAGCCTTTTCAGTAGAGAGTCCCCAAGGGAGTGAGCAGAGAGAGAATGTGTCTCCCACCTCCAAGGAGTAAATACAGGAATTCCCAGAATCCTCAGGAGAAGGCCCTGCCTATACAGAGACCTCATTGGATGTACAATGATTGACAGGCTAGACTCCACCCCTTGATTCGTATTCCTCTTAAATTGACAACAGATTACATAACTACTACAATATTGTGCGAACAAATTGGCTGCAAAAAACTTCCATAAAATCTTTAATAGCTGAGGTAGTTTACTGTGCCAACCTGGCCAATAAACACAAGTGGGATTAATTGAAGAACAGAGAGATAAATGGCTCAGCAAGCCTCGCCTTTCTTGTCTCTTGCTCTTTGATCATTGGACCAGTGTGCAGCTGCCTTGCTTGTTATTTGCCTCAATTTTCAAGCTACACTACCTGTGGGACACCTAACTCATGGAGTGTGTCACTGTAATTTGAGGTTACTTCAAGACCTGCTTCGCCACGCCATGGGAATTTACATCTCCTGAGCTGGGGAATGTCAGACCCTGTCATCTGGTTGACTGTTGGTGACCTGCCTTGCTGTTTGCTGCCTGTACCCGGATAGTCTGAGTTGCTCTGCAGAGTACTACCCGGCAGCCCTCAAGACTTTAAGGACTGCCAGTGTCTCACAACTGTCTCATGGGAGTGAGTTGCACTGAGCCATTTATGTTGCTTTATAATTTAATTAACTGTTTATTTCCAATATTATATACCTAACTATCTGTATAAATATATATAAAAGTATTAGCAATCTGGTTTTGTTTCTCTAGAGAACCCCATCTAACACAATAGTTAAGGTGTCACTTTGATGACTAAAGTATATTTGACTCAAGCCACTGTCCTTTCAATTATGTCATATGCATAAGGCAGGACATTGGTTCTCAACCTGTTGGTCGCAACCCCTTTGGGCAGTCAAACAATCGTTTCGTAGGGGTCGCCTAAGATCATTGGAAAACACGTATTTCCAATGGTCTTAGGAATTGAGACACCACTCCGCTATCTGTCTCCAGGCAGGTCCACTCACATGCAGATATACTCACATACAAGTACCCATCATGAAGACTGTTACCCATGCTACACCATGCTTCAAGACAAAATTTCATTTATTTGTATTAGAAATAAATATTTCATAATATATAATTACATATTGTTTCTGTGATTAATCACTATGCTTTAATTATGTTGAATTTGCAACAATGAAAATATATCCTGCATATCAGATATTTACATTACAATTCATAATATTAGCAAAATTACGGTTATGAAATAGCAATGAAAATAATGTTATGGTTGAGGGTCATCACAACATGAGGAACTATATTAAAGTGTCGCAACATTAGAAAGGTTGAGAAACCTCTGCTTTAGATCATGAGCAGTGTCACAAATTCTCAACAAACTCAGCCCCCTTGGACTATGTCACAAAGTTCAGACTAGCCAACCTGGTCTCATCTTCTCCTCTAGTCCCTGTGAACCAGGTCCACGAGTGTCAGTGGCGTGACTCAACCCACATCAACCCATCTCTTTATTGTTTCATTTCTCTCACTTCCACTAGACAAGTCAATCCAGGAGGTCACCTAGCAAGAATTTTAGGCTGCTTGCAGGATCCCTTTAAAGTTCAGCCCCAGAAAGGCCAGTTTCTTCATGGCTCCACACACACACACACACCCCACCCCAGTTTCTGGCACAAACCACTAGTTCAAAACTCAAAAAAACAAAGGGTTCCTTTTTTTCCCTTCAATCTTTCAGCAGCCCCCTAGACAAGTCTCCTCACCTTCAAAAGAGCTAAGCACTCAAGACCCTGTGTGGAACTTAGATTTTCAGAACCTTGTATGCAGTCATGCCCTACACCCATTTAAAGATTCAAATTGGTGGCTGAAAGAGTGAACTTACAAACTCTCTTTATTTCCAAATAATCATTTCTATCAATCATTACATCAATAACAATAGTCAAAAGAACACAGTATAGGAATCTGGAAAAATGGCGACCCGATAGGATTCACCTGTCCCGAGCTCTTGCTGCCAGACCAGAAAATTGGGAGGTAAGATGAAGGAAACAGGGAGGTGGAGTCCTGAAATTAGAACTAGGTTACCAGGGTCTCTCCTGAACCCCTTTTTCGCATGTGATTTCCACTCACAAAGCAAACAAAGAATGCTTTAAAGCACACTGGTTTTGCCTAGCCTGCAGTGCCAGCTGTGCCCTTGCCGGGAGCAGCGGTTTCTCCAGGCTGATGTCTTAAAGGGGATAGAACCCCAGACATGAGAAGAATCCCACGCCAGAGCTCTCCACGCAGTTGGCTGCCTTGAGCTCACAGCCTGGGGAGTTGCGGTGGCAGGTAGCCATAATTTAGAGTAGAAGAAAAAGCAGATTATTAGCTGAAGTAGATCAATGTATGGGAGAAAATAGGCAGATATTCAGAGCCCAGGGAGCAAATTTAGTTCCAATTAGCCGTGAAGAAAACAACACCCCTGATTAGATGGATCTCCTCCTCTGGGGGTCACCCTGACAGCCCCATAATTTGAGCACATCACAAGCATAATAATTTTTTTAAAGGTGAATATATATTATTGGTTTAAAACTCATATCCAAGTCTGGTTGATCAGCTCAAAGGAGCACATAGTGTGGGGTCCCTTAACATAAATTAGCATAAGAAGAAACCTAGCTAAGGAATGCAAGAACTCAGCTACAGGGTCTGGCGGCTTTTTGCATAACAAAGATCCGCTGTAGCAAGTGTCAGTTTCAAACACCACAGAGATACAGCCCAGAGACTGTGGGAAACAATATAATTTGATTTTATTCAAGCTGGCCAGGGCAACAAAAAAAATAAAGTCCTCTGATCTAGTAGGCACCAGCAGACTAGATAGGACAATAAGCCCAGCTTCCCTCTCAGTGATTCTACAATAGCTGGGGTGGCCCTGCCTGTCCTGGGGCCCTAGATGGGGCTGTGGGAACACCCAAGCCCCCGCCACTGCTGCATTGCTACATAGAGCACAAGGCAGGTACACCAGTGAACTCCAGCACTCAACTGACCCCTGGCCATGGGTGCAATCTTGCCTTTGAAGTAATTCCACAAAGCATCTGTGGAACCCTACATGAAACGGGTAGACCATCTCGCTACCTTGAGGAAGAGTTGGAATTCCTCCAGCCTCACGGACAGGTGATCAAGTCTCAGCTATCTCCTTATGTACTACTATAATTCTTCTCTCTCTATTCACCAGCCCTTCTATCTTGCCCACCGCAGTCAGTCTCAACAAGCTCAGGTTTGTGTTGTGTTTTTTTTCTCTCTCTTTCTTCTTTTTCCCCCTCTTTTTTCCCCTTTTTCCCTCTTTCTCCTCCTCTCCCACACTCTCCTATCATATGCCACTACTGACTTCCAGGTCCCTAACCTCCTCTTAGGGCAAATCAACCCAAATAGCAGAAGGAACTCCAGCCTGCCCTCCAAGGCAGCTGGGACAAACATCTACACCGTGGTGTACTGCTGAGGAAAACTCTGTTGGACTTCTAAGGCAACCTTGTCAACTAGGGCAAGTCTGCCCAGCACCACTGGGTCCCTGCATTAAAAGGGCACACCAACCTGCCATTGTGGGGCAGGGTCTAAACCCCTGTGACCCCACATTCAAGCAATGAGGGAGCAGCTATCTCTTTATTCTTTATTTCCTCGTTCTCTCTCTCCTCCCCCTTTACCATCAGAGTCAATATTAGTGAACACAGTTGGGTTTTCTTTCCCCCTTCTTTCTCTCTATTCCCCTTTTCTTTCTTTCCTCTTTTTGTCCTTGTTCTCTGCGATTCTCTCTCTGCTTGTATGATTCTCTCTTCTCCCTCTCATTCCTTTCGCATGCCACTGTTGGTTCAAGACCCCTACACTCTGCCTAGGGCAACTCTGTCCTACCAGTGGGCAGCCTGGCCCCTAATACAGTGCTGCACACAGGACGAGTCAGTGCTACACACAGCACAGCATGGGGTCAGTTATTTTTTATTTATTTTTAAAATTCTCTCTCCTTCCTTTTCTCTTCTATTTTTTGTTTCTTTGTGCTCTTCTTTCACATTTTCGTCTTTTCTCCTCTTCTTCTAGCTCTTCTCTATTTCCTACTACAGGCTCAGCAGATTCAGTTCTCCCTTTTTGTTGTTTTCTTTTCTTTCTTTTTTAATTGTTTTCACTTTTGTTTACTCTGTGAATTTCAGTTGTGTGTGTGAGTGGGTGTCCGTTGGCTTGGAATTTCTGCTCCAGTCTGTGTCTTCCTTTTGCTCTCTTTTTAATCTCCTTTCATTCTCTTTCCTGTCATAAGCCATTAGCGGCCTGAAAGCCACTCCCCTCTCCCTAGGGAAACTCTGAAAGCCCAACTGGGGGAGCTCCCACCCGCATTTATTGGCTTGGCAAGCAGCTGTGGAATTCACACTGGTCTTCATCCACACACCACGCATCAGGGGGTTGTCCCCTACAAAAAGTGGGGGCATCCCCAACCTAACTCCTGAGGCCCTACAAGTGACTGGGGGAAATGCCTGACCACCACTGGTGGCACTCCATGCTACTGCGGGAACATCCACCCAACCTCCAAGGTGATCTCTGTGTCTATAGTAATTACCCTGTCAGATAGAAAGCTCTACATCAAGGGGTATACCCACATGCCCTCCTCAGCACTACAGTTGCAGCGGAAAAGACCACAGGTCAGCCAAAGTGCTCCGAGAACCGTGAAGGCTACTTAAAGATCAGCCAGGGAAGCGATGCCCTCGTGAGCCCACAACAACCTGACCAGTGTCACATGAGAGGAATATCCAACACACATTCCAAATAATGGAATACTGGATGGCTAGGATAAGAGTGAAACCACAGGAAGATTCAGTGATAGCCTGGCTCCTCAGTACAGCTACCGGCAGGTAGTTCATAGAAGTACTCATACGAATCCCCCTAGAGAGATCCCAGGATACTTCTACTCAGGAAGATGGCCCAGGCTCCTCTGAAACATCATGTAAACAGCAACCAGTTCTAACAGCTTCAAAAAAAAGCAGGAGAAACAGAACACAATGCTGGAAGGAATCATGAAGCTAGTGATGGGCATAGAAGAAGCAGATATTGACCTGCCACAAAAAGAAATATTCGAAATGCTGCTTGAAGTCATAAAGGATATGAGGGAAGCAATCCAGAAAAAAAAGATGAAATGGTAGAGGAGATAAAAGCAATGCACCAAAGGGAAATATAAATGTTAAGGGATGAAATAACAAAATCCATTGACAAATTGATAGACCTTGCCAATAGGCTTCAGGAGGCAGAGAATCACACCAATGACCTAGAGGATAACCAAGCAAATCTCAGCAAGTTGGAAAATCATTCAAATAAGACAATCAAATTAGCTGAAGAAAACTTGAGAGCCATGTCTGATGCTATGAAAAGAAACAATATTAGAATAATTGGACTATCAGAATAAGACACAACAAAGAAGTCAACAGAGAAATTAGCCAGGGAATTCTTAGAGGAAAACTTCCGCAGCTTAATAAATGAATATCAGGCAACCATTCAAGAGGCTGAAAGAACACCAGCCAGACTGTATCCCAAGAAGTCACCAAGACACATAATTGTCAAATTATCCAATTATGAGGAAAAGTAGAAGATCATAAAAGCAGCTAGGGAAAAACAAACAGTCACGTATAAAGGTACCAAATAAGAGTATGTTCAGATCTATAAGCGGAAACGATGAAGAAGAGGATGGAATGGAGTAACACATTCCAAAAATTGAAGGAAATCAATGCAAACCCAAGAATGCTTTACCCAGCCAAATTATCTATTAAGATAGATGGAGAAGTAAGGGTCTTTCTAGACAATGACAACCTTAAAGAATACATAAAAAGAAACCCAGGTCTACAAAAGATCCTTGTTGATACAGCATGGGCAGATCAACACTCACCAAGGGCAAATAAGGGACCGTTATATAGAACAACCCCACCCAGAGGGCGACAAAGAGGAAACAGCCCCCAGGACAGCATTAGCTCAATAGTGGAAAGAAGGCAAACATAAACCACACACACAAAACAAGCGGATAAGATAGGTAGATATGAAAATATCCAACACAAAAGGTCCAAAATGACATCATAGAGTCCACAGATGGATATAATAACACTGAATACCAATGGCCTGAACTCAGGCATTAAAAGGCATACTGGATCAGAAAATATAATCCATCAATCTTCTGCCTCCAGGAGACTCATCTCAAGCTTGCAGAAAAAAACTGGTTGAGAATTTAAGGCTGTACAAAAATATACAAAGTAAATGGTAATGCAAATAAAGCACGAGTAGCGATCTTAATATCTGACCAAATTGACTTCAAGATGCAGGCCATAACAAGAGACAAGGAAGAGCACTATATAATGCTCAAGGGAACAATAGACCAAGAACCAGTGAGCATAATAAATATGTATGCACGTAACAAGAGACCTGCGAAATCTGTAAATCAAAAACTCCAAAAGATGAAAAAAGAGATCACAGGCTCAAGAATTATAATTGGTTACTTTACTGCACCACTCTCTGAAAGAAACTCAACAAGGAGGTTACAAATTTAAATAGCACAAGTGGACGACCTGACTTGATGGATATTTTCAGAGCTTTCCACCCACACGCAAAAATTTTGAATTCTTTTCAAGCCCACATGGCACATTTTCACAAATAGACCACATGCTGGCACAAAAGTCAAACTTGAGTAAATGCAAGCACATAGAGGTTATACAGATATTTCTTTCTGATTATTGTGCAACAAAGCTGGAAATTAACAGAAGGGCGGTGAAGAAAACAAGGCCAAACAATTGGAGGATGAACAATTTCCTATTGCAAAAGGAGTGGGTATTGACCCAGATCAGAGGTGAAATCAGGAAGTTTCTAGAAACCAATGGGAACGAAAATATGATGTACCAAACCCTGTGGGATACAGCAAAGGCATTTATCAGAGGAAGGCTGATAGCAATAAATGCATGCATTAAAAAAGAAGATAGACTCGTGGATGAAATGCTGACACAAAACGTACAAAAATTAGAGAGTCATCAGAACAACCGTACTAATAGCAAAAGGATAGATATAATAATAATCATAGCCGAGATACAGGAGAGGGAAAACAAGAAAACCATGGAAAAAATTAATGCCACTAAAAATTGGTTCTCTGAAAGAACACAATTGATAGACCTCTGGCAAACCTAACCAAAGAAAGGCAGTAAAAATGACATTTGCAAGGATGAGGGATGGAACAAGGGACGTTACAACGGACCCTAATGAAATCAAAAGGATATTTACACAGTACTATGAACATCTATACTCCAACGAACTCAACAATTTGGAAGAAGTGGACAAATATTTGGAAACATAATCCCTCCCTAGACTATTCCAGGTGGATGTCAAGAACTTCAACAGACCCATGGCAACGGAAGAAATAGACAAGGTAATCAAGGGATTACCAAATAAACAATCCTCTGGGCCAGATGGATTCACAGGAGAATTCTACCAAGCATTCAGAGAAGAACTGACACAAATCCTGAGAATTCTACCAAGCACCAGAGAAGAACTGACACCAATACAAACTCTTCCAGAACATAGAAAAAGACAGAAACCTCCCAAACTCTTTATATGAAGCTAGTATAACTCTGATACCTAAAGCGGGCAAAGATGCCACAGAATCTAGAACTATAGACCAGTATCCCTAATGAACATTTAAGCAAAAATCCTTAACAAAATACTGGCCAATAGAATACAGAAGGATACCAAAAAAATAATTCACCATGACCAAGTGGGATTCATACCAGGGATACAGAGATGTTTCAACATACAAAAGACCATCAGTATTGTTTACCAGATTGGCAGGAAAAATAAGAACCACATGATAATAGCAATAGACGCGGATAAACATTTGACAATACCCAACACGCATTCCTGTTTAAGGCACTGAAGAAGACAGGAATAGAAGGAAAATTCCTCAAAATTATACAAGCCATATATGAAAAATCAACAGCTAATGTGGTAGTTAACAGAGAAAAGACGAATAAAATGCCACTGAAAAGAGGGACCAGACAAGGGTGCCCCTTGTCCCCACTCCTATTTAACATCGTACTGGAGGTCCTAGCTAACAACATAAGACAAAGGAAAGATATTAAAGGTATTCAGCTGGGGAAGGAAGAGCTGAAATCATCATTATTCACAGATGATATGATTATATATATCAAAGATCCCTTAAACTCCACAAGCGGACTGTTGGAAGCAATAGAGGAATATGGCAGAGTGGCAGGGTACAAAATCAACAGAAGTCTATTGGACTGCTCTACACATCAGACAAGATCACAGAAGAGACGATTAAAAAGGTAGTACCCTTTACAATAGCCAAGCATAAATTGAAATACCTAGGGATATACCTGACTAAAAAACCAAAAGATTTGTATGAAGAAAATTATAAAACACTACTACAAGAAATCAAGAGTGACCTCAACAAATGGAAGAATATCCCATGCTCGTGGATTTGCAGACCATTCATAGTAAAGATGTCAGTTCATGCTCGTGGATTTGCAGACCATTCATAGTAAAGATGTCAGTTCTCCCCAAGGCACTGTATAACTTCAATGCTTTCTAGATATGAATTGATAGAATTGGAAAAACCGATTACCAACTTCATATAGAGGGGGAAGAAGCCCGGAATTTGCAGAGAACACCTCAAGACGTAGGACAAAGTGGGAGGGCTTGCTCTACCTGATTTTAGCATGTACTATATGGCCACAGTAGTCAAAACAGTGTGGAACTGGCATAATGACAGATATTCAGACCAATGGAAACGAGCTGAAGACCCAGAATTAAAAACATCAGCATACAGGAAAGTGATCTTTGATAAGGGCCAAAAAAATATCAAATGGGAAGCAGATGCCATCTTCAATAAATGGTGCTGGAAAAAATCTATATCTACCTGCAGAAAAATGAAGCAAGACCTTTAACTCATTCCATGCACAAGAATAAACTCAAGGTGGATCACAGACCTTGAGATGAAACCCCAAACAATTAGGGCCATTAACGAGGGAATTGGGACAAACCTGAGAGCCTTGGCACAGGAAATACAAAGGCTGGCAGAAATAGGGAAGGATACAAATACAGAGGAGTCACAAATAGACAAGGGGGATATACTGAAGATAAGACACCTGTGTACATCAAAAGAATGCACCAAGAGAGTAATAATAGAGTCCACCGACTGGGAAAACATCTTTAGCAATGACACATCAGGCAAAGGCCTTATTACTAAAATCTGCAATACTTTGCAAGTTACAATAAGAGAAAAACTAGTTGCCCACTGAGGAGGTGGACAAAGGACCTGAACAGAAGTTTTACAGCTTCTAAAATCTGAATGGCCAATAAACATATGAGAAAATGTTCCCAATCATTAGCCATAAGAGAAACGCAAATGAAAACAACTATCAGATACCACCTAACACCTTCAAAGATAGTCCAATTCAAAAAATCAGAAAGAAAAAGTGTTAGAGGGGCTGTAGTGAGATAGGAACTCTCATCCACTGCTGGTGGACCTGTAGGTATGTATAGCCACTATGGAAATCAATTTGGCCATTTCTCAAACAAATGGAAATTGAGTTACCATATGACCCAGCAATCCCCCTACTGGGCATATACCCAGAAGAGGCAAGAAACCACAGCCAGACATCGGTGCTCCAATTTTCATTGTGGCACAGTTCACAATCGCAAGGTGTTAGAAATAACCCAAATTTCCATCAACAAATGAATGGATTAAAAAACGGTTGTACATACATACAATGGAGTAATATGCATCACTAAAAATCAGTGATGAACGCATGAAGCATATTGCCGCATGGGAAGAAATGGAGGAAATTATGCTAGGTGAAGTAAACCAAGCACAAAAGGACAAGTATAACATGAGTCCACTGAGGTAAGTTTATATATATACACATACATATATATATGAAAGAACAGAAAGCTAAATGTAAATGGGGCACAGGGAAAAAGCTACTGTACACAAACACTGCAGGGGTGAAGCCCAGGTAGTATGGCAGGGGCCAGACAAAATCCAGGTGTACATATGGTAGCCAACTAAAAAGGGAGTGCAGAGAGGAATGGGGAAAGAAAAAAAAAAGATATGTGATGGGGGAATAGGGCACTGACCCACCTAAGGGGAGGGTATTATTTGTGTCTCCACAGGGAAAGAGGGACCAGATATAAAGCCAGTGCAAGACGAATTCAGTGTGCCGGCAAGGAGTGGAGAGCAGTGGAGAGACCTGAGGGGTCGGCTCCCATACCAGTTACATGGACAACTGCCCCTCCCCCCAGAAAAATTTCCTTGAGAGGATGGCACTGAAGCTGCAATTGTGGGAGATGGGCATGTCTGATCAGAGCAAATGGGAGCAAATGAAGGGAGAGGAAGAGAGAGTGGAGTACATACTGGCTCATCAGGCCTGAAGGATGATATCCCCGCTCTGAACAGCGAATGGACAGAGTGGACAATATGGCTGATCCCACTACAAGACATGCTGTCCCTTGATGACCCAGGGCCCGAAGGGGAACAACTCTGGAGACTCAATGTCGGGACTGGCTCAGACTGACCCTGTGACACCGAAGCAAACCACTAAAAACATGTGGCAGAGCAACCATGGGAGCTGAGCAGGGAGCCCCTGAGGGAGTACATAGGACAAACTCTGGGGCCAGAGCATGGTACTCCATCAGAAATGACTGAAGGGCATGCCTAGAGATAAAAAAATCCGACCTTGATCTATTTACAGGTTTTTCTTTCTTTTTAAAATATTTTTCTTTTGATAAATGTATTCTTCTATGGGTAATTGGTTTCCTTTTTTGTTGCCATTGCTGTATTCTCACTCATTGCCTATCTTGATTTTTGGTGCATATTATTATCTCTACAGATCTATCTAGGTAAGATAGACTTGATGAATAGTCTGGAGGAGAAAACAATGGGACCAATCATTCCGGGGGACACGGGAGAGGGGGAGGTAGGGGTAAGGAGGTGGTGATGACCAACTCAGGGACAGGGGAGCAATAAGTGATCCAAAATCAGTGGCAAGGAGGGTGTGAGAGGCCTGGTAGGGATTCAGCAAGGGCAATGTAACCGAGAGAAATTACTGAAACCCAAATGAAGGCTGAGCATGATAGTGGGACACAAGGAAAGTAAAAGGAAATAGAGGAAAGAACTAGGGGACAAATGGTATTTATAGAGGTTTAAAGACTGGAATGTATATATGTAAATATATTTACATAAGAGTGTGGGGAAACAGATCTATGTGTATATATTTATAGGTTAATTATTAAGGCAGCAGATGGACATTGGGCCTCCACTAAAGCAGTTACTCAATGCAAGAACACATTGTTCTATTAAATTGGCATGCCAGGATGCACATCTGCCCGACACGATTGCTGAAGAAAAATGTGTGCATAAGCAAATGTGGTGAAGAAAGCTGATGGTGCCCGGCTATCAAAAGATATAGTGTCTGACATCTTAATGTCTTGAAGATAAACAAGCAGCCATCTAGCTGAGAAGCATCAAAGCCCACATGGAAGAAACACACCAGCCTGTCTGACCATGAGGTGTAGAAGGGACCAGTTATCAAACATCAAAGAACTAAAAATTATATCAGTGGGTACCCACCTTCCCAATACAATCACTGAAGACAAACGTGTGCATGAGCAAATGTGGCGAGAAAAGCTGACGGTGCCAACTATCAAAAGACATAGCATCTGGGGTCTTAAAGTCTTGAAGATATACAAGTGGCCATCTAGCTGAGAAGCATCAAAGCCCACATGGAAGAAGCACACCAGCCTGTGTGACCATGAGCTGTCGAAGGGATCAGGTATCAAGCATCAAGGAACACAAAATCTTATTGTAAATGTGGGTGATGGTGAGTGCAGAGTCACTCAAAGCCCATTGGTAGCCAACCAGACATCCAATCCTGAAGGGTTGTGGGGAGGAGATGAGTCAGTTAGGGTGCAGGATAGCAATGATGAAATACGCAATTTTCCTCTAGTTCTTAAATGCTTCCTCCCCCCCCCCACTATCATGATCCCAATTCTACCTTACAAACCTGGCTAGACCAGAGGATGTACATTGGTACAGATAGCAACTGGAAACACAGGGAACCAAGGACAGATGACTCCTTCAGGACCAATGGTGAGAGTGGTGATGCCTGGAGGGTGGAGGGAATGTAGGATAGAAAGGGGGAACTGATTACAGGAATCTACATATAGCCTTCTCCCTGGGGGAATGGACAGCAGAGAAGAGGGCAGAGGTAGACTTCAGACAGTGTAACATACTACAAAATAATAATAATTTATGAATTATGAAGGGTTCACGAGTTAGGGAGGAGAGGGGAGGGAGGGGGAAAATGAGCAGTTGATATTAAGGGCTCAAGTAGAAGGCAAATGTTTTGAGAATGATGATGGCAACAAATATACATATGTGCTTGACACAATGGATGGATGGATGGATGGATGGATGGATGGATGGATGGATGGATGGATGGATGGATGGATTGTGATAAGAATTGTACACGCCCCCAATAAAATGATTAAAGAAAAAAAAGAACACAGTATAAATTTAGTATAGTCAGATCCTAAATTAAATTCTTGAGCAGTCAAGTTCTATCCTTATCTATTTTATCTCAATCCTTATCTAAACTTGATACAAAATATGGCCTTAGACCTCTTAGCCCATTGGTCTTAGACCAATATGGCCGTAGACCTGTGAATGCATTAAACCAGGCCCTTCTGTCAGCCATTTTGACCTTCTGTCAGCTGTTTTCACTATGCAGCATAGTCTCTGAGAAATTCAAGCTGCAATCTTACCCCCTAAGTTCAAAATATACCTTAATCACGTTCATTTTCACCATTTCAAACAGGAATAACCAAAGACAATAACCAAACAAAATAATCAAAACTTTAACTTCCTGTTAGGTTTGAGCTCCTGGCCAGGAAGGGGTGGTACACCTAGTTGGACGTTACACCTAGATTAGCCCATCTATGCCAGGTGAATTTGACTCAGTCAATGGGGTCGAACACACCTCCCAAAGGGGCCCCTGAAAAGCCAAAGGTTTTGCTCTGGTACTCTCTCTCAGTGGCTCTGACATAGTGCAGCATGGCCGGGCTACACAGCCCAAAGCGGCTGTGCGGTAACCCACCAGCCATGCCACAGACTCTGGCTTGTGTTCCATTTACTGTAAAATCTGAAACTGCTTCTAACTTTCATTAAACCCACTTGGATCACAAATCAGGCTTCAGCGTGAATTCTTTCTTGCACGCAGCCAAGGACTGAGGTATATCTATCCCATGAGAGAGAGAGAGATCTAACATTCCCCATTCTTTCAGAAAACAACCCAGTAAGCTGCATGGCCATATCCAATCTCTGCCTAGCCAAAGATGAAAAATTGCCATGAGGCAGAGGTCAAACAAGAGTTCTCCCTCTTCATGATTTGTTTCTATAATAGTTCACTCCTGGAACCTATTGTGTTAGGGAGGGTTCTCTAGAGAAACAAAACCAGGACACTTATGATTATATATGCATGTACAGCGAGAAGGAATATAACAGATAATTAGTCCACACAGCAGTACAGAGGGCTCACTTCAACTCAATTTCACGGAACAATTAATATACTGGAAGTCCTTCAACTTACATGGGCTGCCAGGTCCAAGGTCAAGGAAGAAGACAGGGCAGTTCTCCCTTGAGAAAGCAGACAGAGTCTGCCCACAGGCAGCAAAGAGCAGGGTGGGTCAACAACAATCAGTAGTTTGGGAGCTTAGTGAAGCAGGCCTGGATGGGATAGTGAACTCAACAGGATCCACTAGCCTCAAAATCAAGAGATGTATGCACCAGAAGTGTAATGAAACAGGTCTCGAAGGAGCCTCAAGCTCTAGCAACACGATCCATGATCCATGGGTTGGCTGGGCTCACAGATGGTGTAGCGTGAAGGTTGAGGCAGAGAATCACCTAAAGCTGGTCTGATCACCAGAGAACAAGAGAGAAGGGGACAGACTTTGAAGAGCGATTTATCTCTTTGCCCTCCAATGAAATTGATTAATCCCACATGTTCCTGTTGGCCAAGTTGACACAATACATATGCCCAATTATCACAATGATTAAAATTTTTATTAAGGAATTTACAATTTGTAATGCAAATGAGATATGCTCAGGATAAAGCTGTTGATCAAAATAACAGAATTCTTCAGGGATGCTAATAAATGCCCACTTGTTGTAGTTACATAATTTCATGTCAACTTGATAAGAAGTGTAGGGGTGGAGTCTAGCTTGTCAATCAGGTCACAGCCTGATGATGCCTCCAGGGGCATGGCCTTCTCATCATGTCTTCTCTCTCTCTCTGCCTTCCTCTTCCTGCTGACGAGCCACATGGAGACTTGCTGAGCCCTTTGAGAACCTCTCTCTCTGCTTTACCTTCTTGCTGTTAAGTCACTCTGAGAGCTGCCAGAGACACAGAGACCTGCAAGAGCCTAGATATGCTTCCACTGCTACATAATCCACAAGACTTTGCATTCACAGGCTTGTAATCGCCCTGTCTTTTGCATCATTGCATGTGTTGCATGCGTCTGAAGAGGGATTTATGGACTAGTATGGGACCTATGGGCTAATATTGGACTTATGGACTTGATCTGGACTGAATTGGAATATTTTCTTAATATACAATTGTTCTTTGCTATAAAGCTCTTTCTTGTACATATATGAGTGTCCGTGGATTTGTTTCTCTGATCAACCCAGTCTAACACACCACTCTGTAAGTCTCAACAGAAAGGGATTTAGCTCAAGATCTCTGGATCTGAAAACCCAGCTCCTCGAATTAAATTCCCAGAGGCATCTTTCTCCAGTAAGCTCCACCCTAAAGACACTGAACACCAACCACTTCCATGGGTTAGCAAACATAGTTACCCCAATCCACAAGACAGCCTTCTGCCCAAAAGCACTCAGTCTTCCTTGTTCTGTGGCTTGGGAAATACACCACTGTGTTTCATGCTCTGTCTCCTCTTTCTGCTACTGCTCCTGTGATGTCACAAGGGTCTTCTAAGTCCAGAGGATGCACTCCACTCTTGGCTCTTGCTGGTATTACAAATTATAATCTTAGACTAGGTTGCAAAAATTTCATTATCGTAAAACCTTGCTGCAATATCACAGAACAGAGAATTCTAAGAGAGAATGTGCAATGCTTCAGTACTAAAACCAATATGAATTTGATCTAAATTTACTAGAAAACATCAGCATAAAATAATGAAAATAGTCATAGCATTTTGGAGTGTTGGGGTTAAGTGTATTTCTTTTTTATATTTTCCTTCATTGCCTACCTCTCTTATCTTAGATTTTAAAACATGTTTTCAGTTAATGTTTCCATGTTAATGCAGATACAGAAACAAAAGATATTGTTTCCATATGTTATAGATAATGTCAAGAAGATAAGTAATTAAGGGAGATTAAAAAATAAGGCCACTAGAAAACAAACCCATGCAAACGTCCTCACCAACTATGAGAGAACATCATGAACTTCCTGACAGCAAGGAAATCAGCTGAAGACCCAAGTAGACCAAAGTTGTTCAAAGTGGGAGAGCAGCAACATCTGCTGACAGACCTTCTTTAAGACTGACCAGAGGCATGAGCTCCTGTGTGTGTTCCACTCCTGCCAGCCACAAAGGATTCTCCCAGACCCTGGAGAAACCCAGCCAAACAAACCTCTTACACTGTTGGGCCCTGGGGAGCCTGCATAGAGGTTGACCGTGTGGGCAGCTTGTTGAAAGCATAGTTAGCCCCAAAGCTGCACTTTCCAGCGTCTTTTTTTTCCTCTCCTGCTTTCTTTTCTGGTGCATTGTCCCCACATTTCCCCTCCTCTGTGCAGCACATATGTATACACAATAACTCTACCAAAAGAGCAGGAATCGCCACACTGTGCTTCATTTTTCACTTTATTTTATTTTCTTCACTTTTTATACTTTCATTCTATTATAATATTTAATTATTTATTTTCTAGCTATATCCTATTTTCTCTTCCACTGTGACAAAATTTCCTGAGGAAATACATCCCCTCTGGCTAAAAATAAGCAGTTTAATTCAGACACACCCATCCAAACAAGAGCCTTTTTTTTTTCCTTCTGAGTACAAACACCACCACCCATACCAATGTTGCCTTAGCAACAGAACTCCAGCACTGACACCCCAGTCATGTGTCTCTTTTGTCTCTCCTTTTTCTACATATCCAAACTTTTCTGGTCTTTTCCTCCTTGTCACTGTCTTTCTTTTTAAAAAATCTCCTTCTCCTCTCCTTTCACATTTCTCTAGTTTTCATTTTTTCTTTCATTATATATATCCTCTTCTTCTGGTTTCTTGTTTGTTTTGCTTTGTCTTTTTTAAAAATTTAATTTAATTCAATTCTTTATCCAACAGATTTATTGACACAGTTTACATATCATATGATTGAATAGTTCAACTGTTCAGTCATATCATGGAGAATTGTACAATAACAACCACCTCTATCTTAGAACATTCCTTTCCCCCCTCCCACCCATTGTTGAAATGAATTGTACAATTAAAATGAATTATACAATCATGATCAGTTCTCGTGCTCACACCCCTCACCTGCCTTCATTATTTACTCCCCAAACCTCCTTCCCCTCCCTATAGCTCATACTCACCCCTGCATTCCCTATAACACTATGCATCAGTTATTATCATTATACATCCACTCCTCCTGTGGTTCACAGTTGGAAAACTCCACAGAAAATAATGAAAAACAAATCATACTAAGTTAGTAAGGCTAAGATCCTTACTAAGATGAAAATGAAAATAATGTGTCAGTGGGAGACGTTCCCCTTCAAAAAACAAAAAGTAAGGGAAGAAATTTCTGGCATGGAGCAACTAAGAGATGCTTGCACCCCGTACAACTGGGCTTCTTGATGTCATTCCCTCCTTATGACCCCCATCTCTCTCTATTGCCCCTCCCCCCAACCTCTTGTTATGTTTTCTTTCCCTATAGTCTCAATGTCCCCAGGTTTCTGTGTTAGTCTGGGTAGACTAAAGAAGCAAATTCACAGACACTCATACGTATATAAGAAAGAGTTTTATAGATAATAGCAAGTGAATATTGAGTAAAAAAATCCCAGCCCAGTTCAGATTAAGTCCATAAATCCACTATAAATTCCTCTTCAGACTCACAAAACACATACAATGGTGCTGAATGCAGGAAGATCACAGGCCAGTGGGTGTAAAGTCTTGTGCATCCAGTGGTGGTGTAAGCATCTCAGCATTGGCAGGAGTCTCCAGGAGGCTCCTGCAGCCCCAGAACTCTGGCTCCATCAGCCTCTCTCCATCTGTCTTCTCAACAGGATGTCTTGCTATTTATCTCCTCAGCATCTCCAAATGAGGCTAAGCTCCACCCCTTTACTCGTAAGTCTCAAACTGACAACAGATTATGTAACTACCACAGTTTCATTCACTGAAAAACAGAAAAACTAATAGCACCACTTCAAGAGGGTGACCACAATGGCCTTTCACCTCTGAGATACACCTAATATACACAGACATAAAGAAAATATAACAGAGTGGCTTTCATAGGATTACAGGAATAGTGTGTCTTTTCATATAGCATACAGGGCATTGATGTAGCAAAATCTTGTTTGCCCAACAACCAACAGTACACCACTCTTAATACAGCTGTCTTCTGCTTCCTCAGACACCATGTGTGTTCCAGCTTAAGTCCTCAGGGTACAAGTGTGTGTGAGGCAGAGTCCAGTTCATCCAGTAGGGTCCCTGTATGGAGTCTCACCAATGCAGCTTCTGGATCATGCTGTGTGTACAGAAGATGTAGGATTCAGTATCCCAGTCTCCTGAGGCACCCGACCTGGATCCTGGGATCCCCCCAGATGCTCTTTGTCAGATCTGCCCACCCACTGCCCACCACTTAAGACCTTCTCCAGCTTCTGTTCTCAAAAACATCCACAGACCCTCCTCCCCCCACCTGGAGGTCAGCTCTCCCTTCCCTCAACCAACAAACATGCACTTATGTTCCTTCCAAGCTTGACAGGTTCCTCTCCCCAATTCTGTGCTGCGCTTCCCATCAGTAAACCGTATCCCTCTGACACGACAGCGTCCCTCTCTGGGGGCTCTAATCAGATCCACATGGCTCCCACTCAGCAGAGAGCACCCTGCCTCCCCTTTCCATTTGATCCCAGCTGTCCTGATATGACCTCTGGCCAAGTGACAATACTTACCAGGATCTCAGAAGCAAATGCTATGTGGTACATTGGCACTGGTCCACCTCTTTACCAAGTTGTATGGTCCAGGGCCAGAAGACTGGATGAGTAGCAAGCTTGAACTTGTGTCCGTTCTGTAGCTTACTCCCACCATTGTAGTGGTGGCAAAACCAGTCCCTCGTCTGCCACAAATCAGGCCTTTTTGGTCATGCACGGTTATGCAATCTTTTCAGAACTTCTAAATAGAAAGCTTGATTAACAGTCTAAATACATTACAAAGTGGCATTTTCACCTGTTCAGGAAGTTTATGGATGTACTGAGCAAGGTGAGTCATAAATCAACATTTCTCTTTTTGAAATGAGAAAAACACTCATATACTTGAGTTTTTCCCTTAGCACTGACTTTGTAAGTTGTGTTCAACATCACAACAGTTTCTGCACATTTTTCCTGAACAGGAAACAAAATTTCACAGCCACACCCTGTTCTCTTAAATCAGCCATTACAAAAACAAACAAACAAAAATCTAGCAAAACTACTTTTACAAAAGAATTCATGTGACCAGAGAGAAACTTCCCAGGCAACACCACTGGGTGCACTAACTCAGAGCAAATTGTTCACCTAATGGGGGAAAAATGCATACTACAAAAGCTCCACCCAGCGGAGTTTTTTTTCTGTTTTGTTTTGGTACCCTATCGTAATAAAATGGGAAAGGGACACCCTACTCAACAAACTGGGATAATTGGTTCTTCCTCTGCAGGGGTGAACCAACAAACTCAAGGTATAACAGAGACCTAAATGTAAACTGCAGAGCTGTACAGATCATCAGTCCGAAAACTGAGACAAACTTAAGGGCCATATTTCAGGGTATACACAAAATATAATAAAGAAAGGACTCACAGTTAAAGGCAAAATAGATGACTGGGACCGTTAAAACTAAAACGCTCATCAAACCTTCATCAAAAGAGTAAAATGAGATCCCACATATTGGGAAAAATCTCTAGCAAGGACATAATGGACAAGAGACTACCTATTAAAATCTATAGAATTCTGCAACACTCTAGTAAGGTAAAAACAAATAATCCAATCAAAAGTTTAACAAAGGACATGAATAGACAATTCACCAGGGAGGACAATTCACATTTCCTCTTGTAGCTAACAACACATGAGGAAATGCTCTAGATGCAAACCAAAACAATCTTGAGAGATCATCTTAAACCCACAATGATAGTTTAATTTAAACAAGCAAAAAACATAGAACAATAAATGCTGAAAAGGGTGTTGAATACATATACACTGAGGTTGAGCTTGTAAATATGTACAACTATTGTGGAAAGTGATTTTGCACTGCCTAAGACAACTGTGAATAAAACTACCATATGACCATGTAATATCTTTGCTGATATGGACACAAACAAATGTATGCTGTCCCATGTTCACTGCAGCACAGTTCAAGTTGCAAGAGTCTAGAAACAGTAAAAGAATTGGCTAAAAACACAAAACAAAAAAAAAAACCTTCTGATACATACTCACAGTGGAATACTGTGCATATCTAAAGAACAGCAATGAAACCATGAAATACTGCATGACATGGGTGAAACCAGTATGCTGAGTGGACCTAATCAATCACAAAAGGACAATTATTGTATTAGTTCAATACTCTAAGGATAAACATCAAGATGAAAGCAGACTTCTGTTCTCAGGTCATGTAGTCTAACCCATTGTCCCAACCAGCAAGGTAGAGAGCCTGCCTACTGACCATGAACCATATACTACCTCTTTTATCTGTACACCTAAAACCACTTTGACAGAGAAGACCTCACTTCACCTGAGGTCAGTTTTTTCAAGATGTGAAGAGAGAGAGAACCATTTAATTGCTGCTATATAACATTGTGCTAATCAACCACATCTACAAAAGTAGCAAACCATACTGGAAATTCAAGTCAAGACAAGGGAAGGGGTCTCGTATGTCTTGGAGAAGGCATTTACAGTTCTCTTGGTAGGTAAACCAATTGGAACAACCTCTGATCGAGGTGGGGGGAGCTAAACAATACTTATATAGAACCCCAGGACAGGGAATAAGGAAACAATACACCCTGAACTATATTCCTAATTGAACACTTTTGGTCAGGTTTCTGTCCAGCCTTTAGTGACCCAGCCTGTGTGCTAGAGATTACTAAGACTTTAGACTCTATTTAAAAGTTGGACATCCTTCACATGGCACACCAGAAGGATTCTACATGGAAACTCCACTTAGCATATTGGGCTTTATCTCACACTTACCTGTAATCGATTTAAGAAACTGACATGCTTCCTTAGACGTAAGGCTGAAATTCCTTAATGTGAGAAGAAGCAAATGTCTGTGTATGAGGCCAATGCCTACTGGAAATATCCTGCAGAGGCCCCAGGGCATATGCGTATGCGTAAGATACAGCCCAGGGGTGGACAATAGCTTATATTTGGTTATCATTTTAAAAAGTGAAGGGTTATATGTTCATTTGATTACACCATTGATATTCAGTGTTATACCCACCAAACAGCTTTTCCCTGTAGGTAGTAGAAGATATTGATAGGATTCACCTGTGAGTAATGAACAAATTTCCCTGAAATGCCATCCTGATGTTAAAAATTAGGCCAAGAAGCATGGTGTGTGATCTCACTGGCAAGAGCCAGGAATGAAGACATGCTCTGATTCAGTATCTGGCTTATCCCTGTGTGACCTTTTGATTTTGAACATAAGAGCACGCAGTACCACATAAGATATTTCTACAAATGTTTATAAATTTCTATTGAATGCTGCAGAAATTTTCAGAACCCACAAGGTGAGGGAATATACTCAAGGGAGGAGTAAGAGAAAAATGGGGCTAAATATCATCATTGAAGAGTTGGACATTGGGCATCATTCATCTCTAATTCCTTGGGACTAGTCTTGTATTAATTTTTGTAAAATATATTATTACTCCAAGGCTAACAGTTTATTCATTGCTGTATAAGAAAGAGCTTTATATATAAAAGCAGTTGAATATTGAGAAAACACCCCAGCTCAGTCCAAATCAACTCCATAAGTCCGATATTAGCACCTATGTCTGATACCAATCTATAAGGTCCTCTCAGACTCATGAAACACATGGAATGACACTGAATGCAGGAAGATCACAGGCCAGTGGGTTGGAAATCTTGTGGATTCGGGAGCGTTGTAAGCATCTTAGTGCTGGCAGGGGTCTCCATGTTGTTCCTTCCACTCCGAAACTCTAACTGCATCCAGGGAGCTTCATGAGTCTTCTCCTCAGAAATACCTCACAGGGAGTGAGTTGAGAGAAAGTATATCCCACCTCCAAGGAGGAAATACAGAAATTCCCATAATCCTCCAGGGAAGGCCATACTCACACAGAGGCCTCATTGGCTAAATCTTGATTGACAGGCTAGACTCCACCCCTACACTCTTAATCCTTAAATTGACATCAAATCATGTAACTGCCACAACTGCAAATACAGTTTTTAAACAACATAAATGTTAACTATACATCGGAACTTCACCAGATGGACATACAAAGGAATGAAATAACGGCTTTTGTGGAATGAGACAACAGAGAAGTTCAATATTATTAGTGATAAGACCAATGCCAAAGGTGAGAAAATACCACCAATTGTTCATATGGAAGTTCAATTTGAAGCTGAAGAACATTTAAGTTAAGTCCACGAAAGCCAAACACAATCTTGAGTTTTCCTCCTGGATTTAGACTCCATCTCAGAAACAAATTTGACAACTTGGGCACTAGTGATCTAAAACAAGAGGAGTTGTGGTATGACCTTAATGTCACACAAGAAGTCAAAATATCTTTAAAAAGATAAGAGATTCAAGGAGTGTTGGTGGCATTGTTGTTACACATTGCACTGCTAAATGCAAGGCTGCTCTTTGGGAGAAAGGCATGCTCTCTACTTGTGTAAAGAGTTGCAGTGTCAGAAACCCACAAAGACAATTCTAACCCATCCTATGGGGTTGTGTGAGTCAGAATTAACTGGAAAGCAGTGAACTTAGTATTTGAATTTTGGTGGTAAGATTGGACTCCTAGCCAAAAGGTCAGTGGTTCATACTCACCAGAAACTCTGTGATTGGAAGAGGAGGTACTCTGCTTCCATAAAAATTTGCAGTCATGGACAGCCTATGTATGGTGGCTATGAGTCAGAATCTACTCCATGGCAATTAGCTAGGGTTTATTTATAGACAAAATATTGAATAATACAGAAATCATCTATAGAAGATGAAAAGAATGCATAGAATCACTATATGAAAAAGAATTGGTCAACATTTAATCGTTTTAAGAGCTAACATGTGACCAAGAACTGATAGTATTAATCGAATAAGTCAGCTGCACTTGAAAGCATTAGCAAAAAAGCAAGACTCCAGTAAATAATAGAATGGGAGTTAAAATGTTTTTGAAAACTGATACAGCTCTGGAATCACTCAATAGTTTATGTCAAGGGGCAGCAAACATTTTCAATGCAAGAACCAATCCTGCCTCTCACAACAATTTAAAAATTATTTGAGGGCCATAAGTATATTTTTACAAACAAAATCACCATTATCTGAGTAATATCATTTACAATTTTACTTCAGAGGATAGGTACATTTGTACACAAAGGAGCCGTATATGACTTGAGAGCCACAGTGTGCCGACCATTGTTGTATACCACCTAATTTGGAAGACATTTACTTGGCCAACCATTTAAAAGAAATCCACATCTGTGTCCATTCCAAAGAAAAGTGATCCAACAAGATAAATATGTTTTTCAATAGTATCATTAATATTATATGCAAGCAAAAATTTGCTGAAGATAATTAAAAAGTGCCTGCCTACCTTGACAGTGAGGTGCAAGTAAGTCAAGTCTGTTTCAGATGATGACAGGTAATGAAGGACATCATTGCTGATGTCACATTGATTTTAATTGAAAACAGAGACTACCAGAATAATGTTTACTTGTGTTCTATTGGCTGTGCAGATGTATTTGTGTGACTATAATAAACTATAAATAAGATTATGAGAAATTGGAAATCCAGAACTTCATGTTGTTCTCTGAACCAAGACCAGTCACTGAAATAAGTCATCTCTGCGAATTCTGTAGGAATGGGTTCTTACTTCTTGAAATCAGGAGTTTAACCTAAAAGGTAAGTGCACTAATTTTTTTCCCTTCTTTTTCTTTTTGGGGAAAGTCAAAGTCCAGCAATACTTACACAAAGTCCAGCAACTCCTCTTCCTCCTGTGGCACCTGGACTCAAACCTATCTTAGTCAACAAACCAAGCCCCTCACCTAACTGGGCCCTGAGACCCCAACGTACAAAGGAAAACCAATCAAGATAAGCGTGGAATTCCAGCAGAAGCTATGCAGGCCATAAGACATATGCCAACTGTACAGGAGAAAACTGCAAACTAAGAAATTTACAATATTTCTGGCTTAGCCAAAATTAACCTTCAAATATGAAGGAGACATAAAGATTTTTCCAGACAAAGAAAAACAAGGAATTCATAGAAATAAGACCAACATTACAAAAAATACTAACCAGTGCATAAGCAAATGTGGTGAAGAAAACTGATGGTGCCTGACTATCAAAAGATATAGCATCTGGGGTCTTAAAGGCTTAAAGATTAAAAAGTAGACATCTAGCTGAGAAGCAACAAAGCCCATATGGGAGAACACACTAGCCTGTGTAATCATGAAGTGATAAGATCAGCTGTCAAGCATCAAAGACCCAGAACAAAAAATCATATTGTGAATTGGACATTCCCTTACAGAAGGGTTGTAGTGAGGAGAAGAGCCAGTCAAGGTGCAGTATAGCACCAATGAAACATACAACTTTCCTTTAGTTCTTTAATGCTTCCTCCCCCCTACTATCATGACCCCAAGTCTACGTTACAAATTAGGCTAGATCAGAGCATGTACACGAGCACAGATAAGAGCTGGAAACAGGAATCCAGGAAAGACAAATCCCTGAGGACCAATATTAAGAGTAACCATACCAGGAGGGGAAGGGGAAGGTGGTGGGAAGAAAGGGGAAATCTGTCATAATGGTCTACCTATAATCCCCTCCCAGGGGAGTGGACAACAGAAAAGTGGGCAAAGGAAGACATCAGTCAATGTAAGACATGGAAAAAAAAACAATTTATAAATTATCAAGGGTTCACGAGAGAGGGAATGTGGTGTAGGAAAGAGGAAAAATGAGGAGCTGTTACCAAGGGCTCAAGTAGAAAGAAAATGTTTTGAGAATGATGATGGCAACAAATGTACAAATGTGCTTGACACAATGGATGGATGGATGCATTGGGATAAGAGTTGTATGAGCCGCCAATAAAATGATTTATTAAAATTTTTAAAAATACTAACCAGACCATTCTGCTCAGAAAATCAACAATAGCACACACATCTCGGAGCATCGCACAGGACAACACCACCAGGGGCCAACACTTTGAAAATAACATCCAAACAATATAGAAATAGAGAAGGAATAAAGATACCAATACATCCACATAAAAAAGAAAAAGGTACCAAACACAAATACAGCAAAATGTCTGCAACAAATCCACATTTACCAATAAAAACAGTAAATGTTAGTGAATTAAATGCACCAAACAAAAGACACAGAGAGGATAGCAGACTGGGTTAGAAAACAAGACTCATCAATATGATGCCTACAAGAGACATGTCTTCAATTCACAGACAAAAACAGACTAAAAATCCAAGGTGGGTGAAAAATCTGAGCCAATGGCAACCATAAAGAGGTAGGAATGGCAATAATAATGTCTGATAAAATAGACTTTAAGGCAAATAAAACAATGAGAGACAGTGATAGCTACTAGATAATGATAAAAAAAATCAATATACCATGAATATATAGCCATAAGTAACATATACTCATCCAGTGAACTACCTCAACATATATCAACCAAACCCTCATGTTGCTGAAGAAAGAAATCGACAACTGGACCGTAGTAGTAGGGGACTTCAATGTACTCTTCATAGAAGAGTATTATTATTCTTTTTATTTCATTGGATCTGTTGTGATGATGCCCTTTTCATCTCTAATTGTAGAGATTTGCATTTTCTTGTTCGTTTCCTATGTTAAGTGTGTCAGAAGATTCTCAATTCTGTGAATACTTTCAAAGAAACAACTTTTTGCCTTGTTGATTTTTCCCACTGTTGTACTGTTTTAGTTTATTTGTTTCTGCTCTAATTTTCACGATTTCTTTTCTTCTGTTGTTGTTCATGCTTTTTCCCTTGCTCTAGTTGTTCGACATGCTATGTAAAGCTTTTGATTTTGTTACTTTCCTCTTTTGTCATGTGTGCATTGATTGCTATAATTTGTCCTCTGAAAATTGCTTTTCCTGTGACCCAAAGTTTTGGTTCATATTATAGTTCTCGTTTGTTCCAAGGAATTTCTTAATGTTATCTCTTTTTTGCCAATTACCAGCCTTTTAAAAATAGCATGTCATTCGGTCTCTCTTTTTTCTTTTTGGTCCTTTCCTTTTTATTTTTATTTCCATTTTTTAGCAATTTGAGTTGAAAAAAATATCTTGTAGAATCTCAGTGAGTTCAAATTTGCTAAGTCATGCTTTGTGGTCTAGCATGTGGTCTATTTAGAGTATGTGCTATATGCACTGGAGAACCTATACTTTACTATTGTCAGTTCAAGTGTGCTAAACATATCTAAGCAGGCAAATTGGTTGATTGCATTTGCCGTTCAGCTCTTCTTTTTCAGAAGACTGAAACAGGGCATGCATACACCCTATGTACAAAAACTAAATTAAGACGGATTATAGAGCTAAAAGTAAACAACAGAGATGTCAAGGTTATCAATGAGAAAATGGGACAAACTTAAGGGCCCTTTTGCAGGGCTTATACAGACTACCAAGTATAATAAAGGATGCATACACATCAGAAGTCAAAGTACATAACTGGGACTTATTTTTAAAAAGGACATTAATGCATGTCCATCAGTGTATTTCATCACATTCAAATAATCATCAAAATAGCAAAATGAGAACTTACAGATTAGGAACAAAATTTCAGCAGTGACACAATGAAAAAAGAACTGATGACAAAAATATAGAGAATTCTACAACATCTCAACAAGAAAAAAAAATCCAATTAAAAGGTGAGCAGTGGACATAAGAGACAATTCACCTGAGGAGACACTTGAATCACTAAAAACATGAAGAAATCTTCACAATCACTAACTAGCCAGAAGACACAAATCAAAACTATGAGAAATCACCTTACATCCACAATGATAGCATACAAAACAAAATAAAAACAGAGAACAATAAACTCTCCGGAGGGTGTGTAGAAACTGGAAATCTTATGGTGGGTTTTTAAGCATGTACAACCATTGTGGAAAATTATATGGCACTTCTTAAAACTACTGGTAATAGAAATACCATACTACCCAGCATAACTCTGCAGGGTAGATATGCCAAAGAATTAAGAGAAAGAAAATGGAACCGATATATGCTGTCCCATGTTCAAAGCAGCACAGTTCACAAGAGCAAGAAACTGGAAATAGCCTGTGTTAGTTAGAAAATGTGCCTAATTGAAGATGTATAAAAGTGTAGGAGTAAAATCCAACTTGTCAATCAGGTCACAGCCTGATATTGTCCCCTTGGAGGTGTGACCTTTTTATAAGGAGGACCCTGGGAACTGCTCTCTCTCTGCCCCTGACCCTGAAAACTGCTGGAGCCCTATCATGTTTCCACCTACCTTGGATCCACATGGCTCTGCATTGACCAGCCTGCTATCTTCCTGAGTTCTGCATCATTGCATGTGGCTACATAAGCCTGCTATTGGCTAGTATCAGACTTATGGTCTTGAGTTAAACTTGGCTGGGATACTTTCTTGATCTATAATCACTTCTTGAAATATAGCGTTCTTATACATATAGGAGTGTCACTGATTTGTTTCCCTAGTCAACGCATAGCCCAAAAGCCAATGAGTTGAAAAATGGGTAAAGAAATCACGGTACATGCACATAATAGAATACTATGCATTCTTAAAATGATGATATGAAACTCCTCATGACAAGGAGGGATCTATAGATTTTTATGCTCAGTAAAGCTAGTCAAACACAAAAATACAAATATTATATGAGTCTACTGCTATCAGGATAAAAACCAAGACAAAGACAGGCTCCAGATCCCAGGCAAAGTACTGGCAACCTTCTAATCTGGTCCCTCAAGAAATGAAGCACTATGCGTACCTAGCTCCCATAATATATGTATCACCACCTTGTTGTAAAACCTCAAATACCACTCAAGATAGGTGATCTCACTCCAGATGGAGTAAGTTTCCTATGTCAGTGGTAGGAGAAGACCAACAAATCCCTGATATACTGTTTTATCTATGGTCATCCCAAATTGATAGACAATCCTACAAGAGTAATTAGTGAATTTTACTGGGATATCAGATACTGGGGGGGGGGGTAGTTACACCTATATTAGAGGGGGAAATTGCACTTCTGATGCTAGGTGGGTCTAGTAGAACATCCAGTGACTGGAAAAAACACACAACTTTGCTTGCAGATACCCCAAAGGAACAATATGTCAGTATTTTGTTCTGTGTGTGTGTGTGTGTAGTATTTTGTTCTTAACTGGGTACTTATAACCAAGGTAACATATAACCATGTAACAAGGTACTTATAACCATGGTGGCCCTGGCACGTGATACTACAGACAACTTGAACATTATGCTCAGCCTTCAGAGTTGCACAACACTCTTTATAGACCACACAAGAAGAACCTGAATTGGAAACCCCACTACATATACTGAGCTTTACATTAAATTCATTAACCACAGAACCAAGAAACAAAAATATTTCCTTTAACTTTAAGCTGGAATGCCCTAGTGGAAAAGAAGCCTACAAATGCTATACCAAGTTGATTGTGGCAATGATTGCACAACACTTCTTGATATGATTGAACCATTGAATAGTATTATATGTTAATTATAGCTCAGTAAAATTTAAAAAGAAAACAAATGAATGAGGAACGTGAAGCACATAAAATTAAACTTTCTGAATAACATCACACGCCTAGTTAGTGCCAGATATCAACTTGTTCTAACCTAAATAAAAATCTATCAATAATATATGTATTGGTAAGAATCCAGAATATAGCTTAATTACAACATGAAAACAAAAAATCAAAATAACAATAATAATATTTAGACAACACACTAAAAGAGCAGAGCAATATAATCTAAGAAATAGTTGAAGACAATTCCCTCTACTACACCTATAAGAAAAAAAATTAACAAAAAGAGCAAAGGAGTATTAATAAAACCTAATAATTATGTGGGACAGTAATTATTTGTGTGTAGTGAAGAAACCAGAGAGTGCCTATCTACAGAAAGAATAGCATCTTAAAAGCTTGTCTTAAAGCAAACAGTCATCTAAGGTAAGTGTCAGCTAAGTCCATACAGAAGGCGCACACAGCCTGTGTAATCCAAAGGTTGTTAATAGTATTGTATAATACAGTATAATCATATAGTAATATAATCACAAAAGAAAATTGTATTAGAGCCTAAAACTGGTTTGCAGAAGGATATGCATGTCAATGAAAGTGTAAAATCCATTTGCAGAAGCTCCACATGGTTTAAACCTCTATTGCATCCTTTCTAATCATTGACCAGGGATGTAAAGAGTCTTCCCTTCAGACAGTCTACACTGGAAAGTGGGTTACCTCTACAACCTTGAACATCCCAAGAAGAGCAATCTCTCTTAGGGGTTTACCTTGGTGTGTCCTATGAGGTCACAGTACTGGAGCTCGGGGAGTCAGGATTCATACACTGACTGCATTGGGGAAGCCCCTGGACCACTATTATAAGCTCCTCTGCCTTACATAGTGCATGCGTCCCAACCAAGATGGCCTTAAAACCTAGAGGTAAAACCCAAAGCTATCAGGATCATCAATGAGAAATTGGGGCAAAGCTAGGAGCCCTAGTGCAGAGAACACTTGGGCTAACAGAATTAACAAAAGAAACACACCCCATAGAAGATGAAATAGATGAAAGGGACCTATCGAAAATAAAACACTTGTGTACATCAAAAGACTTTATTAAAAGTGTAAAAAGAGAGCTCACAGATTGGGAAAATATATTTAGTAATGACATAAAAAGTACTAATTACTAAAATCTACAGAATCTTACAAGTTCACAACAAGAAAAAACTAATAGCCTTCTGAGATGTTGGGCTAAAAACCTGAACAGATGATTCACAAAGGATGACACTCAAATGACTAATAAGCATATTAGCAAATGCCCCAGATTATTAGCTATCTTGGAAAGGCAAGTCAGAAACAGCCATGAGATACCACCGAATGCCCATTACTATAGCCCAATTTAAAAAGAAACAAACAACAACAACAACAACCAAAAATAAAAAAAACACCTGGGAACAATTGTTGAAAGCATGGTGAGATTGTAACTCTTCATCTACTGCTGGTGGACTTGTAAATATGTACAGCCACTATGGAAGGCCATATGGTGATAGCTAAAACAGATGGAAATAAACTATCATATGACCCATCAATACATTACTCGGCATATACTCAAAAGAAATTAGAAACAGACCATAAGCAGATGTTTGCTCTCCCATGTTCATTCCAGGACAGTTCATAAGAGCAAGAAGCTGTAAACAGCCTAAATTCCCATCAATAGAAGATTGGATTAAAAAAACAACCCTGAGGGCAATGAATATACAAATGTGCTTTACACAACTGATGTGTGTATGGATTGTGATAGGAATTGTATGAGCCCCTAATAAAATGATTAAAAATAAACACCATTTGGTACACATACACACGATGGAATATTATACATACCCCCAAAATAGCGATGAAACCATGAAACAGCTCAACTTGTGGAGGGCTCTGGAAGACATTATGCTGAGTGAAGTTATTCAAGCACAAAAGGACAAATACTGTTTGAGCCCTCTGTGGTAGGAACAAGCAGCAGAACAGGCACAGCTCAAGCTTGCAGGCCACCTAGTCTTCTGGTGGGAGAACAGACAGCCTGTTAAAGAGCTGGACCAGGGTCAATGAACCACACATCATCCACTCCAGATAAGTATAGTGTAGGTCACTTGGCCAGATGGGACTTCAGGACAGCTGGGGTCAAATGGTCAGGGGAGAGGTGGTGGATGCTATCTTCTGAGTGATAGCCATTGGATTTGGGGTGAGGTTCCCCAGAGAGGGAGGCAGTTCTGTCAGAGGGATGAGGCTTAATGATGGGAGGGGCAGCACGGGAGACAGGAAAGGCAATGGTCAAGTTTGGGTGAACCTAGGTGTAGGTCAGTTGGGGGGAGGGCTGACCGCCAGGTGTGGGGAAGAGAGATGTTTGGGGAATTATTGGGTAGAGAGGATCTTTAGTAGCATGCAGTGGGAGAGCAGAATTGACCTAGGGCATCTGGGGCAGCAGTTCTCAACCTATGGGTCGTGACCCCTTTGGAGCTCGGACGACCCTTTTACAGGGGCTCCCTGTATTATAACAGTAGCAAAATTACAGTTATGAATTATCAATGAATATAATTTTATGGTTGGGGGGTCACCACAATATGAGGAACTATATAAAGGGTCATGGCATTAGGAAGCTTAAGAACCATTGGTCTAGGGGTATCCTGGGAACCCAGGCTGGGTGCCACAGAACACTGGCATGCTGAATCCTAGATCTTGGGGTACATGTCAAGCTCCAGAGGCTGCATCAGTGAGACACTAAAGGGAACACGACTGGGTGAACTGGACATACTTGCAGCCTGAAGACTTAAGATGGAAAATACTCAATGTCTGAGGTAGAAGACAGTGATACCAAAAAGCAGTGTGCTATTGGTTGGCAAACAAATAAGATCTTGGAATATTGATGCCCTGTGTGCTATATTAAGATATGTATTATCCTGGCAATCCTGTGGTGATTATTCTTTTATATTCTGTTTATGCTCATTTGTATTAGAGTGTATCCCAAAGGTTCATCGCCATTGAAGCTCACCCTTTTGAAGCTGTATTGTTTATTTTTTGGTAAATGAAGCAGAGGGATGTTGATCTTACAGGAAAAGAAAATATAACAATGGTTTGGGGGAAGGGGGTCATACAGGAGTAGGGAAGCTAAGAGGGAGATGACATCAAGAAGTCCAGGAAGGAAAAGTATGTTTTGGAAAACCTGTGTGATTATGGAAGGAATTGCACAATTATGTTTGACATGAGTGAACTATGGAATGATATCACATCTATATTGGTTCCCAAGGTACAGCAAATTTAAAAAACAAAACAAAAAGCATACATCAGTAATGGGTTTGGGACTTGCACTAAAACCTAGCTCCAACTTAAGAACAATCTGTTTTTACATCATGGCCCTGCTCTATACTCACCTTCATTAAATGATCACTGAAGATAAGGATGCTAAAGCAAAATGTGGATGCTTGATGCTATCACAATTTGTTCTGAGTGCATTATCTCTTACGGCTTCCATGAAATAAATTTTTGCCCAGGATTTTTTAATGTTGTGGGGGTCTTTTCCTTCTTATGCATTATTTGTATTTTTGTCTGTATACTATCATGTTTTTAACCTCACCACCTTAGCACAATTTTGTTTTTTATTGTTTTCTTTTGGTCTCCCATCTGTGAAGCACAGGAGGAGTGGATGCATAAATATAATAACTGATACAAGAGAATATAGGGAATTCAGTTGTGGGGAGTGGATTAAAGGTAGAGAAGGGGGATTTGGGGAGTAAACAATGAATATAGGAGGGTGGAGAGTGCACTAGAACGAACTGTGATTTCATAATTCATCTTAAAATCAATTTAATCATTAGTAGGGGCAGCACTTTAAAATTGATGTGGGTGTGAGTGTACAATTCTCCTTGATATTATGTAAGTAACTTTCCAGTAAAACTGTTGAAAGAAATAAAGAATTATTATTCTTTTTTTAATGAAAAGGTCAGCATTATACAAGGACAAATTTCAGTAGATTAAGGGAGGAGGAGAAATGGATACAGGAAACACAGGGAGGAAGTGGCATGACTGACAGTACATTGAGGGAATTACACAGTATAAATTGAGATAAATATGCATGACTTATTGAATATAAAACTGATTACCTGCTCTGCAGACTTTTACCTAATTCACAATTAAAAGCTTTGTTTGTTTGTTTGAAGATGTGTGTTAGTCAGGGTAGACTAGAGAAACAAATTCATAGACACTTATTTGAGTTTAACAAAGAGCTTTAAATACAAGTGCAATTGAATTTTGAGAAAACATCCCAATCCAGATTAAGTCCATCAGTCCAATATTAGCCCATATATCCAATACCAATCTATAAATTCCTTTTCAGACTCACACAAAACATGCAAGGACAACAAATGCAGGAATATCACAGGCCAATCGTTGGGAAGTCTTGTGGATGTAAGCATCTCAGCACTGGCAGGTGTCTCCACATGGCTCCTCCAGCTCAGGGAATTCGTGTAGCTTCATGTGTCTTGTCAGTTGCAACATCTCCCAGGGAGTCAGCCTGTGTTCCCATCTCTAATGAGCTATTTATCTCCTTAGCACCTCCAAATGAGATCATCATGCTGTGACCTGATTGGCAGACTAACCTCCACCCCTTCACTCATAAGTCTCAAATTGACAACAGTTTATGTAACTTCCACAAGATGTATAGCCAAGGATATTTTGGAAAGATTTTCTGGTATCAGAAAAAGCAACTGACATGTCCAACAGTAATGACTGGTTTATATAAATTTTAACAAATACATGAAACAAAATTTGTCACATTAGTATGCTGAAAATGAACTATCAATAAGTCAAACTGTTGGAGCAGGTGGGGAAGGGGAGATAGGGTGGGTGGGGGGCGGGAGCAGGAATCAAACTTTGGAAAACAGCATTAAAAGGAAAATAAATCAGACCAGAAAGTGGGGGGTGGAAAAATATGCCAACTTACCTACAGTCTTTCTGCAAAAATTCGAAAGAAAGAGACTGAAGAGGTTACATTTCTAGAGGAACCTCAGGAGCTGGGGCTAAAAAGCAGGCATTTTCCCCTGTTTGAACCACCTTGAGCAACTTTCTTTTTTTTTTTTTTTGAGTTACAAGTTTTTTTGTTTCTCTTTTTTAACATTTTATTAGGGGCTCATACAACTGTTATCCCAATCCATACACACATCAATTGTGTAAAGCGCATTTGTACATCGTTTCTCAAAACATTTTCTCTCCATTTAAACCCCCGACATTAGGTCCTCATTTTTCCCCTCCCTCCCCGCTCCCCCCTCCCGCATGAGCCCTTGATAGTTTATAAATGGGTATTTTGTCATATCTTGCCCTGTCTGACGTCTCCCTTCATCCACTTTTCGGTTGTCTGTCCCCCAGGGAGGAGGTCACACACAGTTCCATGTAATCGGTTCCCTCTTTCCTACCCATTCCCTTTAGCAACTTTCATTGGGTTTTTAGACAGGTACGTATGTATTATTTTCTCAAAATAATTCAATCCCTACTGAGAAAATGTCAGTGATTCTTGCAAGCAACCAAAACAAAACTAAAGAATGGTTAAACAAATGCTAATGCACACAAACTCATACATACTAGATTCAGCACTTAAAAGAATGGGGTAGATCTATGTTTTAATACAGATAGGCATGGAGTTTTTGATAGGGGGAATGAAAATTTTATAAAATTGGTTGTGCTGAAGGCTATACAATTTTGTAAACATTCATCTGTGAGTAAGCTATTAATTTTTTGAATATACTAAAGTTAAAATTGTATATTTTAAATCGGTGACTTGCATGCTAATCACATATAAATAAACCTATATATTTTTTAAAGCAAATAATTGGACAGGGTAACGTATTACAAAACTAGTATAATTTATGATCTATGAAGGGTTCATGAGGGAGGAGGGAGTCGAGAGGGAGGGGGGAAATGAGCAACTGATATTAGGGGCTAGAGTGGGAGGCAAATGTTTTGAGAATGATGAGGGCAACAAATGTGCATATGTGCTTGACACAATGGATGGATGTCTGGATTGTGATGAGAATTGTACGAGGCCCCAATAAAATATTTTTTTTAAAAAAGCAAATAATTGAAATTTGTACTTCCTTTAATCAAGACAACATGGTATTCCAGAGTCCAAGAGATAACAGATACAGCTAGAATATTACTCATATAAAGGAAAAAACAAGAGTGCAACACTCATAAAAGTCAAGGATTTGAAGTAACTAAGACAATTGAATCAGAAGTAAAAAATGTAAAATGAAGAAGAAAATGTATTTTAAGAAATCAAGAGTGTTTTTGGCCTGCGCTAGATTACTAATACAACTAACCAATGTTTTTTAGGATTAGTGCTTTTTCAGACCATGAACATAGAACTCTAAAGTGATCTTTATTAAACTTGACTGCTAAATGTAATAAAGACATAAGCATAGGTGGCTATCTAAAATAATCGCTAAGTTTTCTTTATCTAAGTTGACTATCTTGTATCATTTGTGTGAGACAGAAGAAATTGTGTTAAGAACATAACTGGAATAAAGGAAGTCCATGCTCAAAAATAAATAAAGTGTTGAAAAGAAAAATGTTAAAGTTACTTTGAAGACTAAGGTAACTCTGACCAAATCATGGTATTTTCAATCACGTCATATGCATTTTTGAGGCAGTGAAATATTTAATGTGGTTCTTCAAGTCAATTCCCCTAAATTCCACTAAAGGCTTAGTAATAAGGTATGTTAGTCCAGGTAGACTAGAGAAACAAATCCACTGAAGCTCATATGTGCATAAGCAAGAATTTTATATAAAGGTAATAGTACATTAAGAAAGCATCCCGAGACGTTGGACAGGGCAAGATATGACAAAATAACAATTTATAAACTATCAAAGGCTCATGAGGGAGAGGGGAGCGGGGAAGGAGGGGAAAAATGAAGACCTAATGCCAGGGGTTTAAGTGGAGAGAAAATGTTTTGAGAATGATGAAGGCAATGAATGTACAAATGCGCTTTACACAATTGATGTGTGTATGGATTGTGATAAGAGTTGTATGAGCCCCTAATAAAATGATTAAAAAAAAGAAAGAAAGCATCCTAATCCAGTCCAGTCCAGGCCCATAAATCCAATATTAGCCTATATGTCTGATACCAATCTATAAAGTCCTTTTCAGACTCGCAAAACACTTGCAATGATGCTGAATGCAGGACGATCACAGGCCAGAGGGCAGAAAGTCTTTGGATCCAGTGGCGTTGTAAGCAGCTCAGCACTGGCAGGGGTCTCCATGTGGCTTCTCCAGCACCCAGGGCTGCATCAGTGTAAGTCTATGTGATTTCTCCTCAGGGTTGTCTCACAGGAAGTCTGCCTTGTCAGTAGAGAGAGAGTCTCCAAGGGAATGACTAGAGAGAGAGGTGTCTCCCACCTGGAAAGTGGAAATACCGGATTTCCCAGAATTCTCAGGAGAAGGCCACGCCCACACGGAGGTCTCATTGGCTATCTCCAGATTGACAAGCTAGACTCCACCCCTACACTCTTAATCCTCAAATTGACACGAGATTATGTAACTACCACAAAAGGCAATGGAAGATATTGACAGTGTTCATCTGTGAGTAATTTTGAACAGGATTCTCTGGAATGCCATCCTGCTACATGCGAAATGCATCCTCTGAGAAGCAGAAGAAGGGTTATCATTAGTAGCAAAAGTCAGGAATGGAGCACATTCTCTGGACCAGAGATCTTTGTGCAGTGAACCTCCTAGATTTAGAAAATAGCCAGGAGCCAGATGATGAAACAGAGTGGAATTCCTAGCCCAGCGAACAAGTACAGCTAGGTGCTTTGGGTCAAGAGGCTGGTTTGTAGAGTGGGGTGCCTATGGGCACTTAATTGGGAAAGCTGGGCTTCTTGTCCCACAAAGCAGGAATGATGAATGCCTTCAGGTTGAGGCTTACAATGGAGTAGTATGTCCCTTTGGGCACTTAGCACACCTGAAAGAACTCCGTCACATATCCTGATAAACAATTGTATCCTGAGCATTTCTCACTTGCATGATAGAAATTTTCAACTTCCTTAATTGACTCTTTAATCATGAATATTGTCTGAGTTCTATGTAGCCATTGCAATGGATATTACAATGGATATTGCAATGGATATTACAGGTAAAACAGAGAGCACAAATTAGAACACCAAAGACATGTGAAAGCTGGACAATGATTAAGGAAGATGAAATAAGAATTGATGCATTTGAATTTTAGTGTTGATGAAGAATACTGAATGTGCATAGACTGTTGGATGAACAAACACATCTTCCCTGAAGTAAATATAACTAGAATGTTCTTTAGAAGGGGGATGTAAGATTTTGTCTCATGTATTTTGGACATGCTATCAGAAGAGATCTATCTCTGGACAAAGATATTATACTTGGTAAAATTGAGGGTCAGCAAAAGAACATCTTCAAGGAGATAAATTGACACGGTGCCTGCAACAAGGTGCTCATGCATAAGAACATCGTAATAATGGCACAGGATCAAGCAGTGTTTTTTTCTGCTGTAACTGGGATTGCTAAGACACAGAATAAATTAAATGGTCACCGTATAACAAAGCCAAAGTACTTACTTGCAAGACAAAACAAATGGATAATTGCCTTGTAGAAGTAAAAAGTTACTTTTAGGCTATAGGTCAAAACAAATAAACAAATAATACCACTAAAACACCAACTTTTAAAATATTGTTATATTATTGTTACATAAAATGTTGTATTTTATGTTGTAAAATATATAGCTTATTTTTCCATGTACTAAAAATTATTAAGAATTGTTGTCTAAATTCATCTTTACTAGTCATACATTGCCAAATAAGAACAGATTCATGTACAGTATGTGTATGGATGCACATGCACCAACCCATTTATTACAGTAATATACTGTGTGCTATATGTTTAATTTTATTCCCCCAGATATTTTTTGTTGGATTTCTAATCTCTATACCTGTGGATGTCATTGCATTTGGAATTTTTTTGTTGTGATAATGAGGTCATACTATTATATGTGTTTAAAACCTGATCACTTTTGAGATGTAAAAAGAGCAAATTATACAAACAGAATTAGAGAAAGTTGACTATTGCCACTAGCACCAAGGAAACAAGGAACTATAGAAGTCGATAGAAGGCTATAAAAGCCTTAGGAGACAAGAATCTTCCTTCAAAACTAGCAGAGAAAGTGTATCCCTTAAAGTTAGTGTTCTGAATTAGGACTTACATATTCTTGAACTATAATAAAACAATGTTCTTTTTGATGAGAATAAACTGGTTACCAAACCGAGTATTGGAAGGGTGACAATAGATTAAAATGATAAACCTGACTTGAACGGTTAAAACCATATCACTTGATCTTCCCTATGATACACTTCTGCTTGATCTGGTTTTAATATTTTCTATTTTTCTTCTCTGCCTTGCTTACTGGCAGGCCTCTCTCTGGCCCTCCACCTCTTGGCCTACCATCAATTTGGCTGCTATACATTTTTATTTACCATGTCATGAATGAGGCCAGCAGGTATCCAAACAGATCACTTGGACTCACAGCAAACTACCTACGAGCAAATTGTACAAATAAATGCCTGAAAAGCATGTCACTCTGCTGTAAGCCTCAGCCTGAAGGAACTTCGCTCCAGCTCCATGAATTAGCAAACACAGCTCCCCAATTATGTGCCCAGAGGTTCCTCACTCCACAAGCTAGCACCCTGACCCGAAGCACTCAGCTTTATTTGCTTTATGAGCTGGGAAGTCAACTGCTCTGTCTCATGCTCTAGCTCTAGGTTCTGGAGCTGCTTTTCTGTCACTCCTTTGGTGCCAATCTGTCTCCTCAATTAAGGAGATTCAATGCACAGAGATCTTAGGGTCACTCCTATGTTTCCTCTATTGCTGGTCATTAAGTCCCTCTTCCTACCTGAGATGGCTGATCTTACACCCAACAGGATGGTGATCACAAGTAACCCTATGAAAAATCACTCACAGTTGAAACATATAACCCAATAAGTAGCTTCCCCTACTTTCCTACCCTAAAGACCCACCAGGAAAAGAAAGGTCCTTTGGTAGGAGTTACAAAGGCCGTGACTAGAAGAGCCATATTCAATGAATCACTGCCTTTCAATTTGGCTTCTATACAGTTTCTTTACTTTACCCTGTTTTGAATGAGTCCAGCAAGTATCCAAACAGATCATGTGGACTCAAGTTTTCCTGTCCAAGTTATGTAAAATGCTCATACCTCATTCAGAATAGCGTATCTTCTTCTACCTGCTGATTTTTGAGCAGAAGATGACTAACCTACCCCGAAGGTAGCCATAACTTATATTTCAATGAATGCTTGCTGTGTGTTCTGGCCATAAAAAAAATGTGTTCTAAAGTCGACAAACTTTTAGAGCTCAGAGTTTCAAGTATAACGCAAAACCAAAACCCACTGCAATTGAGTCAATTACAATTCCTATCAACTCCATATAGGAATTCTGAAGCTGTAAAATATTATGGGAGTAGATAATGTTAGCTATGTCCCGCAGAGTGGTTGATAGGTTTGAACCACCAATATTGCAGTTAAAGTCCAATGCTTACCCAGTAGCATCACGTGAGCAGGTAGAAGGTACATAAAATATCCTGGAAGTAGTGATAGTAAGCAAAACCACTCCGGCTTCAATTCCTTAGCTACTCAGCTCCATTATCCTTCACATAAAATAAATATCACGATGTTTAATAAACACACTGTATCCTAAAGTTTGGTATTACATCCTTTACACATGGCTCTTTTAAGTTAACTTCATCTGAGCCCTTACAAAAGCTCAGTAGAAGTTTACAAAGATAATACTTTAGTATGTTATCATATATGAAGCAATCAATAGAACATATGGCCATAGTTCACCTGCTTCTCAGTTCTATGCTGAAGAGGATTCCATGTCTATGGATAAGTCAACTGTTAGTTCTTGGGTAATAATGATGGCTCTGGTTCTACAGGCAATAAAGATAAACCTATGTCTGTAATAACTACCTATCTCTATTTAGTAGTAATCCCTGGTTCTTTATGATAGCTATTGGTCTTCTCACAATCAAGTGTAATATAAGGAACTCAGGGTTAAGTAATCAGAAGCAAGAGTTATCTAAACCAGCTTTGATAAATGAGAATCCCTAACATTAAGTAAAATTATAGACTTTTTTCAGCCACCATAGTAACTATATTCATGTATTCGTTTCACTATGTATGGAGTGGCAACTGATGAAGTCCAGCTAAATCCACATATCAGCCTATGTGATCCAAATATACTAAATATTAAAATCCAAATCCAGGGAAGGGAATGGTATTAGAACTTAAATTCTGAACACCCAGTTTTGCAGATGACTACGGATGACAGTAAGAGCCTAAAATCTGTTTGCAAGGTCCCCAGGTCAATTCAGCCACAGGAGAATGCCCTCTGACTATGGATGAGGGATGTGAATGACCTTGCTATCCAACAGAGTGCATTTTAGGATCTATTACTGAAGAGGTAGCTAAATTAAAATGTGATACCTTGTCATTTGAGCTCTATGCTGACCCATTTTATATTTATTCCAGTTTTTAATATTTTCTGCTTTTTTTAGATTGAGGTTTTTCTCTATTTTCTTTATTTTGTCATTGCTGTTTCTTTGCTTTGCATGTGTTTATGTCTGTGAAATCTAGGATAGGTAAATCTATAAAGACAGTCACTGGATTTATAAGTTTCCTAGGGTCATTGGAGGAGAGTTTGTGGAGAAATGGAAAGTTACTAACAATGAGTACAAGAAAGAATAAATTGTCCTAAAATTGATTGTGATAACAATTGCATAACTTTTTTAAAATAATTGAAATATTGAACAGTGTGATATGTGAATTATATGTCAATGAAACTGTTCAAAAATTGACAATGGTAAATCTAAAGGGTTAGATGACAATATTATGGGGAAATGAGTTTAACTTAATGCTGGTGGAATAATTTGGAAAAGTATCAAAAGACTGATCACAATTAATGTCACAAAATTTCATATGTAGAAATTGTTGAATTGATGTATATTTTGCTGTGTATGTTTTTCACAAAAATAAGTAGATAAATAATTTAAAAATAATAAAACAATTGAACCACATACACACACTCAAAGAAATAATTAATATAAAAAAGCTATTGCAAGTAGTGTGATTGTCTTTGTTTACAAAGTAGAGAACAAAATTTCACATTTTTTAGTGCTACTTGATTGCAATTGAGGAAAGTTTCAGATAGTGAGCATACTAATTAATAGCAGTTCTTTTTTTTAATTTATTTTTTTTATTATTTTTTTTAAAAACATTTTATTAGGGGCTCGTACAACTGTTATCGCAAACCATACACACATCAATTGTGTAAAGCACATTTGTACATCATTCTCAAAACATTTTCTGTCCACTCAAAACCCCAACATTAGGTCCTCATTTTTCACCTCCCTCCCCACTCCCCCCTCCCGCATGAGTCCTTGATCGTTCATAAATTGGTATTTTGTCATATCTTGCCCTGTCCGATGTCTCCCTTCACCCACTTTTCAGTCGTCTGTCCCCCAGGGAGGAAGGAGGTCACATATAGTTCCTTGTAATCGGTTCCCTCTTTCCTATCCACTCTCGCTTTACCCTCCCTGTTTCGCCACTCACACCACTGGTCCTGTAGGGCTCATTCGCCCTGGGTTCCCTGTATTTTCAGTGCCTATCTGTACCAGTGTACATCCTCTGGTCTAGCCAGACTTGCAAGGTCGAATTCGAGTCATGGTAGTGGGAGCGGGGAGGAAACATTTAGGAATTAGAGGAAAGTTGTATTTCTAATCGTTGTTACATCGCACCCTGACTGGCTCATCTCCCTGAGACCCCTCTGCAAGGGGATCTCCAGTGGCCTACTAATGGGCTTTGGATCTCCACTCTGCACTGCCCCCATCATTCACTATGGTAAGATTTTTTTGTTCTGATGATGCCTTATACCTGATCCCTTCGACACCTCGTGGTTGCATAGGCTGGTGTGCTTCTTCCATGTGGGCTTTGTTGCTTCTGAGCTTGATGGACGCTTGATTACCTTTAAGCCTTTAAGACCCCAGATGCTATACTTTTTTATAGCCTGGCACCATCAGCTTTCTTCACCACATTTGGTTATGCACCCATTTGTCTTCAGTGATCCAATCGACACCTCGTGATCACACAGACTGATATGTTGTTCCATGTGGGCTTTGTTGCTTCAATAGCAGTTCTTATTATATTGACCCATTTATGATGAAAATTTTTTGTTTATCCCTCTTGAGTTAACACAAACTACAATTTATCACATGTGCAAGTGAGCACAAGGCCCCTGAAAGGCTAGAGAGGGCCATAATGTGCAACTTAGATAACTGTTTTGTAATTTCAGGAGCATGTCTATTTGCACAGTGATTAGTTAACTTCTGGAGTTAGAGATATAGGAGATAATCAATCAACAATCATGTCATCAACACATATTAGTCACACATTAAATATTTGCTGGACAACAAATATCAACCAGGCAATAAGATTATTTACCATATTGTGAGCAGATTATGCAATTATAGGCATTTTGATTAAACTTTCAGTACAACACATGACTAAGAGCAGGAAGACTCTAGGAATGGGTATACTCGTTTGATAGAGAGGTAGCTGTCAACAGGTAGGTCAAACAGTGCAAATTAAAATTCTGTTCATGCATAATTCCTACAGTTCTCACTTATTCAACTTCTATTGACTATTAATCGTATGACATGAAGCTGTGGCATTGACATTCAGGCAGAAAATAAGACATATGGCATCAATGTAGAGCTGACATTTGGAAACTGTAATTATGCACACCTGAAAACAATAACCTTTCTCAAGATTAGAAAATTATTTAGAGAATCAATCAGTCTGCTTATAAAAAATTCTATCATTAGGCCCTAACCAAGGTAAAATACAGTAGAATCCAGAACTACATAATTAAAACAAATAATTTATCATATAACTATTATACACATTGAATATTGTATATAATTATTTCATATATAAAGAGAATAAAGTAAATGAGGCAGGGAAACGATGGTCTCAGGTATTCAGTATAACTCCATAGCTTGATGAGGCTTGAATAGGATTCAAACAGAGATTCCCAAGCAATCCATTATCAGGGCATTTGTAGGTTAAGTTAGAGTTTGGTTGAGATCCACAAATTAGAAAACATAGTACATTTTGTACACAATACAGACTACTGAATACTGTAAGATTTCTTTCAAGTCTCATTTTTTTTTTTTGCTTTTGATGTTCAAATATTTATTCTTTTATTTTAAATCATCTTATTGGGTGCTCAGACAACTCTTATCACAATCCATATATACATCCATTACGTCAAGCACATTTGTACATTTGTTGCCCCCATGGTTCTCATAACATTTGCTTTCTACTTGGGCTCTTGGAATGAGCTCCTCATTTTTCCCCTGCTTCCCCACTCCACCCTTCCTCATGAACGCTTGATAATTTATGAATTATTATTTTGTCATATCTTGCACTGCCTGAAGTCTCCCTTCACCCACTTTTCTGTTGTCCATTCCCCAGGGAGGAGGTTATATGTAGATCCTTGCAATTGGTTCCCCCTTTCTACCCCACCTTCCCTCCACCCTCCCAGTATTACCATTCTCACCACTGGTCCTGAATTCCCTGTGTTTCCAGTTCCTATCTGCACCTCTGTACATCCTCTGATCTAACCAGGTCTGTAAGGTAGATTTGGGATCATGATAGTGGGGAGTGGGGGAGGAGGGGGAAGTATTTAAGAACTAGAGGAAAGTTGTGTGTTTCATCCATGCTACACTGCACCCTCAGTGACTCATCTCCTCCCTGCTACACCTCTGAAAAGGGATGTTCAGTTGCCTACGGATGGGCCTTGGGTCCCCACCCCGCACTCCCCCTCATTCACGATGATATAATTTTTTGCTCTTTGGTGCTTGATACCTGGTCCCTTCAAACCCTGATGATCACACAGGCTGGTGTGCCTCTTCCATGTGGGATTTATTGCTTCTGAGCTTGATGGCTGCTTGTTTACCTTCAAGCCTTTAAGACCCCAGGCGTTATATCTTTTGATAGCCAGGCACCATCAGCTTTCTTCACCACATTTGCTTATGCACACATTTGTCTTCAGCGATCATGTCAGGAAGGTGAACATCATGGAATCCCAGTTTAGTCAAGCAAAATGTTCTTGTATTGAGTGCAGGCCCAATGTCCATCTGCTACCTTATTACTAAACCTATAAATATATGCACATAGATCTATTTCCCCATAATCATATATAAATATACTTACATATGTACATACCTGTATTTAGACCTTCTAGTTCTTTCCTCAGTTTCCTTTTGCTTTCCTCCTGTCCTACGATCATGCTCAGCCTTCATTTGGGTTTCATAATTCCTCTCAGTTACATTTCCCTTGATCACTCCCTACCAGGCCTCCAGCCCCCTCCTTGTCACTAGTTATGAATCACTTGTTGTTCCCTTGTCCCTGGGTTGGTTAACACCACTTCCCTTCCCCCATGTCCACCTCTCCTATGCCCCACCCCCCACCATCAGTCTGTTGTTGTCTTCTCCACATTGTTTATCCTGCCTTTCTTAACTAGATAGAACTGCACAGATAATAATATGCACATAAAAACTCAACAGTGCCAAAGTGACAGAGTAAAACAAAGTGACAACAACAGCAACAAAATCTAAAAAATAAAATAAATTTAAAAAAAGAAAGAAAAGCCTGTAAATAGTTCAAAGTCTCTAGACCTTTAGAAGAGTTTTCCAGTCGAGTATGATGGGATGCCACCCCCTGGCCCCAAAGGCCATTTTTGAAACTCCAATGGGACTACTTTGTTCTGCTCCCCTTGCTGTCTATTGCACACCCTTAGGGTTTTGCCTCAGTGTGGTGGGGCCAGCTTGGCCATATGTGCATTGGCTGCTCTGAGTGGGGCTATTGTCCTCAGGGCTTGGTGGGTCAGAGTGTGTTCCACTCTCTTCCTCCCCCTTTCTTTGCTTCCACTTCTGTCTGGGTATGGTAGGTCAGTTCAAGTCTCACTTATTTTATGGTAAAAATTATTTAACAAATTTTTTGCAAGAAATAATTAGGGACGGGTCTAAAGTAGCTGAGGTTGTGCTGCTCTGGTTTAGCAAATGCCAGGAACACAGCACTAAGAAATTTGTAGGAGTTGAAAAGGAAGGATGCATTAAAGTCATTACACTTAGATCTGAGTGAATATGTATATACACGCACGAGGATGCTTCCTCTAGAAACATTGTTGTTAATTATGATACTTCAAGAGAAGCATAAGCTCAGTACTGAAAGTAAAAGCACTAATATTGGATAATATTCATTGTTGGAAAAATTATCCTTAAAACACGGACTTTGAGAATTTGAAAGTGAGGTTATTTATTCACATCAGTGGGAAGTATTTTACAAAAAAATGTATATTAATAAGGACCATTTGTATTTAGAGAATATCATGCAATAACATCTACTTAACCTAATACAATTCTTCACAGATATAAATGTCATTTCAAAGGAAATGACAATCCCTTAATACAGTTATGAAACTTGAGGCTCTGAAAATTAAGTGGCTTTCTTGACACCACAAGTGACAAATCACTAATGGAATTGAGGAAAAGATCTGTCTCCCTGAGAAGTGTGTGTTTCTTCTAGATTCCATATATCTGAGTCTACTATAAGACTCTTGATTAACTCTTAATATTAATTAACTAGAAATCTTGCAATTCTAACAAGATAATGGTTTCTTGCCTGGCAAACACTAGAGAGGCCAGATAAATAAAAGTCATACAAGGGTCTTTCCAAAAGCATTGCTACTAGTATTCAAGTTCATCCATGAACCAGGTGTATTCCAAACAAAGCATTTTTAGGCAAGTCTCTGATATGTGGATGGCTATAGACAAATTCAATAATACACCTCCCTTAGTCCCACTAAAGTGTCTTCAAAAAAATGTCCATTCAAAACAGTGACTTCCATAGAAATCTGGAAGTTGGTCAGAAAGGTCTAGAAACTATTTTGTCAACCATGAAATTCCAAAGGAGTAATCTTAAAAGATTTTATTGAAAAACACAGGACAACCATGGGGGCTTACTAGGAAGAAGTTACATGAAAATGGAAGACTTCATTGTTGAGGAAATGACCACAAAGATTGTGATAATGAATTTTTTGTTGTTGTTCATCATGACAATGCATTCTTCAAAAGTGACAAGAGCTGTCTTATAGGAATATTGTTGGAAGACCTTACTCGGTTACTCTATAGCCCTTCAATTTTCTTGTTGCTCCCAAAATTCAAATAACATTTAAAACAAACAAGATTTGATTCCCTAAGGCAGTGGTTCTCAACCGGTGGGTCACAGCTCATTTGGGCGTTGAACGACCCTTTCACAGGGGTTGCCTGATTCATAACAGTAGCAAAATTACAGTTATGAAGTAGCAACAAAAATAATTTTATGGTTGGGGGTTCAGCACAAAATGAGGAGCTATCTTAAACAGTCGCAGCATTAGGAAGTTTGAGAAGCACTGACCTAGAGGATGCCAAAACTACAATTTTGACAATATTTTAAGTTGCTAGGGAAATACATCATGCTTGAGAAAGTAGTGTAAGGTTTAAAAAAAAAGGAGACAATTAATGAGATGGATTCATGGATGTTATATTGCAACAATGTGCTCAAACCTAGCAATGATTGTGAGGAGGAAGCAGGGATAGCCTAAGAAGAGGTGTTGTCTATATGTGGTTTATACATGCAAGTGATTCCAAGAAACAAAGGTGGAGGACTAGATATAAAATAGAGAAGTGTAATTTAAGGATTGCCGCTATGTACAATGGGAATCAATTTCACTGGCGGCCCACTGAGGAGTCATGCAAAATGTAGCAGCAGAGTGAATTTATACATCAACTTAGCTCCCTCATTAGTCAATAGTTTCCTCAACTTTCTCAGTTGACTTCAGCATTCGTGGTTCACTGGTAGAATTTGAGCTTTTCACTTGGCAGATGCCACTTTAAGAGCTACCAAGTTTCAGGTATTAATAGCTTGCATGTTGCTTTGATGCTAAACAGATTCCTGCAAAAATTTCAAATTGACACTGCCTAAGAAGAAAGATACGGTGATCTATTTCTAAAACTCACCTAGTAAAAATCTTATGTGTTCTACTAAGGTCTATTTCTGGTTTATTGGTTTCTGTATGTTAATTATAATGATCTATAAATTATTTTTTACTTTCCTAAATATTTATGGAAAATGTCTATAAGAAATATAGCAATGAGAAAAATGGTTTACATGGGAAATGATGACTTGGAAATGTACACGAAATAATATATTTCCAGAGCTTTTCCACTAACATTACAAATTTGAACTCTTTCCAACTTCACCAGAAATGTGTTTCCCTTCCATGGGGTTTTCAAAGGCTGGAATTTTGGAAGTAGATCATCTCACCTCTCTTTTGAGGCAACTAAGATACTGACTTTCCAATCTTTTGGTTAGAGTTCAGTAGTGGTTATTTGCAGTACCCAATAACTCTTTCCAGGGCCTTGAAACTTTTCGTAATATGATTATCTCTTTCCTTACCTCTTTCTATTCTCCCCTGCTTTACTTAGGTTCTGTTTATTTCTGCCCAGGGTCATACAAATTCCCTTATCACTGCCTAAAGATTTTAACAAACGCGTTCTTCCTGCTTAAGTTGCTCTTCTAAACTCCTTCTTTCTGACTATCATTTATCTTCAGAGACCCAGCTCTGACCATCTGGATTAAATTTTCTCCAGTCACTTTTCTTAATTTATCTTTCTTTCTCTTTCCACCTTATGTGTGTGTACACACACACACAAATGGAGCTATAAAAAGTCAATGGAAAAATTAAACTAAAAGTTAATGAAATTTTTCTTGCAACTCACATGTTTCAGATATTCTTCTCAGCACTAGGGAGCCAATAAAATACACATGCATGTGTGCATGCACATACACACGACAGAGATGGAGGAATACAAAATAGATATATTCATTTATATAGAATATAAACATATAGAATATATAATTAAATATCTATAAGCATATACATAATAGATTTATTAGTTTCTGTGTTTATTTTCTGTCCTCCGTAAAAGGTAAGCTTCTTGAGTATATCTAATTTGATTCCCAGTTCATTGAATCCCCAGTTCCAAGAAGAATATGTGGAACACATCAGTTGCAAGATAAATATTGTTAAAGAAATAAATAACCACTGAATGACACATAGTCAATCTTCAAGCAGAAAACTTGGAACTACAGTTCTTTCTAAATTATGTTTCTGATATAAGACGATTGTGTTAGTCCGAGTTGACTAGAGAAACAAATTCATAAACACTCATATGTTTATAAGAAAGAAATTTGGATTCCAGCGGAAAATAGGACACACCCATCCAGAGCTCATGCTGCCAGACCAGAAAATTGGGAGGTAAGGTGAAGGGAACGGGAGGTGGAGTCCATAAATTAGAACCAGAGTACTAGGGTCTCTCCTGAATCTCTTTTTTAAGTGTGATTTCCACTCACAAAGCAAACCGAGAACACTTTAAAGCTCTCTAGCTTCTGCGAGCCCACACGCACCTGCTGTGCCCTTGCAGGAGCCACAGTTTTTCCTGGCTGACACCTTAAAGGGACAGCACCCCCAGACATGGGAGAACCCCACACTGGAGCTCTCCGTGCTGTTGGCTGCCCTGAGCTCACTGCCTGGGGAGTAGCGGTAGCGGGTAGCCATAATTTAGAACAGAAGAAAGAGCAGATTGTTACCTGAAGTAGATCGTGGTGTGGGAGAAAATAAGCGGAACCCAGGGAGCAGAATGAATTCCAATCGGCTGAAAAGCAAACAACTCCCCTGATAAGCTGGATCTTCCCCTCTGGGGACCAGCCTGACAGCTGCCAATTCAGAGGACATCACAAGTATTAAAAAAAAAAATTTAAAAAGAAGGTGAAATATATACTATTGGTTAATAACCCAAACCGCAGTCTGGTTTCTCAGCGGCAAAGAGCATATGGGCGGGAGTCCTTAACATAATTCAGCATATGAATTAACCTAGCTAAGGATTTCCAGAACCCAGCTGCAGGGCCTGGAGTTTTTTTGCATAACAAAGACCCACAGTACCAATCTTCAGTTTTAAACAGCACATAGCTGCAGACTAGAGATTGTGTGTGACAAGTTAATTTGATTTTAGTCTAGCTGACCAGGGGGAAAAAATAAATAAAAATAAAAGCTTCTGACCTAGAAGTAGGACACCAGCAGCCTAGGTAGGACAACAGGCCCAGCTTCCCTTTCAGTGACTCTACACATAGCTGGGGAGGCCCTGCCAGCCCTGGGGCCCTAGACGGGGCTGTGGGAACACCCCACCCCCCGCCCCTGCTGTGGTGCTATGTATAGTGCAGGGCGGGCATACCAGTGAAAGTCAGAGCTCAACGGATGCCTAGTCAAAGGTGCGATCTAGCATTTGCAAATAATCCCACACACCATTTGTGGAACCCTACATAAAGCGGGTACAACACCCCGCTACCTGGGAGAAGAGTTGGAACTCCTCCAGCCTCATGGACAGGTTATCAAGCCTCAGCTATCACCCTACCTACTACTCTATTTCTTCCCATCTGTATTCAATAGCATTTCTATCCTTCCCACTGCAGTCAGACTCAATGAGCTCAGCCAGTCTCAACGAGCTGTGGTTCTTTTTTCTCCCTTTCTTCTTTTCCCCTCCTTTCCCTCCTCTCTCCCACTCTCTCCTATCATAAACCACTACTGACTTCCAGATCACTACCCTCCATTTAGTGCAAATCAACCCAAAAAGCAGGAGGAATTCCAGCCTACCCACCATGGGGAGTGCTGAAAACCACACAAGGCAGCTGGGACAAATACTTACACTGCACTGTGCTGCTGAGGAAACCTCTGTCGGACCTCTAGGCAAGCTCATCAACTAGGGCAATACTGCCCAGCACCACTGGGTCCCTGCATCAAAAGAGCCCACCAACCTGACATTGTGAGGCAGGGTCTAAACCCTTTTGGCCCCACATACAAGTAATCATGGACCAGCTATCTCTTTATTTCCCCCTTCTCACTCTCCTCCCTCTTTGCCATCAGAGACAATCTTAGAGAACACAGTTAGGGGTTTTTTTGCCCCAACGCCTTCCTTCTCCTTTTTCTCTTTCTCTCCTCTTTCTATCTTTATTCTCTTTGCTTCTCTCATTGCTTGCATGATTCTCTCTTCTCCCTCTCATTCCCTTTAAATACCACTGCTGGTTCCCAGACCCCTACACTCTGCCTAGGGCAACCCTGACTCCCAAGACAGAGCCCCACACAGGACGAGTCAGTGCGACACACAGCACAGCATGGGGGTCAGCTATTTCTTTATCAATCTTGTTAGTTCTGTCTCCCTCTCCTTCCTTTTTTCCTCTTTTTTTACTTGTGTTCTTCTTTCACTTTTTCTTCATCCCTCTTATTAAAACTTCTCTCTCTTATTGTTTTCTTCCTTTCTTTCTTTTCCTTTGTATTCCTTTTATTAACTGTTTTCACTTTTGTTTACTCTGTGAAATCTAGTTGAGTGTGGGTGAGGGTGTGTCAGTTTGCTAGACATTGTTGCTTTGGTCTGTGTCTTCTTCTTTCTCCCCTTTTCCCCTATTTTCACTCTCTTTCCTGTCACAAGCCACTAGCAGCCACTAGGCCACTGCCCTCTGCCTAGGGCAACTCTGAAGGCCGATGTGGGGGAGCGCCCACCTGCATTTATAGGCCTGGCAAGCAGCTGGGGAATCCAAGCTGGTCCTCTTCAACACACCAAGCAGCAGGGGGTTCTGCCCTACAAAAAGTGGGGGCATCCCCAGCCTAAATCCTGAGCCACTACAAGTGACTGAGGGAAATGCCTGGCCACCAGTAGTGGGGCTCCATGGTACTGCAAGAAAACCCACCCAATCTCCAAGGTGATCTCTCTATAATCCCCCTACAAGCTACAGAGCTCTACACCAAGGTAGGTATACTCACACGCCCTCCTCAGCACTCAAGTCGCAGAGGAAAATACCACAGGCTAACTGAGGTGCTCCAAGAACTGTGAAGGATACTTAGAGATTAGCCAGGGAATCAAGGGCCTCATAAGCCCACAACAACCCAAGTCACACGAGAGGAATATCCAACACACATTCCAAGTAATGGATCGCTGGACAGCCAGGACAAGAGTGAAACCACAGGAAGATATAACGACAGCCTGACCCCTAAGTACGCTACCAGCAGGTAGTTCATAGAAGATCTCATACGAATCCCCCAAGAGAGAGCCAAGGGCTCTTTGATTCAGGAACATGGCTCCAGGCTCCTATAAAACAACATGTAAACAGCAACCAGTTCCAACAGCTTCAATGAGAAAGCAGGAGAAACAGAAGACAATGGCGGAAGAAGTCATGAACTTAACGATGGGCAGAGAAGAAGCAGATATTGACCTGCCACAAAAAGAAATTTTCAAAATGCTGCTTGAAGTCATGAAGGATATGAGGGAAGCCATGCAGAAAAAAGATGAGATGACAGAGGAGATAAAGGTAATGCACCAAAGGGAAATACAAGTGTTAAGGGATGAAATAACAAAATCCAGTGACAAATTGACAGATCTTGCCAATAGGCTTGAGGAGGCAGCGCACCAGTGGCCTAGAAGATAACCAAGCAGACCTCAGCAAACGGGAAAAGCAGTCAAATAAGAATCAAACTAGCTGAGGATAACTTGAGAGCCATGTCTGGTGCTATGAAAAGAAACAATATTAGAATAATTGGACTACCGGAACAAGACACAACAAAGACAACAACAACGAAAATAGCAAAGGAATTCTTAGAGGAAAACTTCCGCAGCTTAATAAAGGAAAACCAGGCAACCATTCAAGAGGCTGAAAGAACACCAGCCAGACTGAATACCCAGAAAAAGTCACCAAGACACATAATTGTCAAATTATCCCACTTTGAGGAAAAGGAGAAGCTCATAAAAGCAGCTAGGGAAAAGGAAACAGTTATGTATAAAGGCACCCCAATAAAAGTATGTTCAGACCTATTATCAGAAACGATGAAGAAGAGGAGGGAATGGAGTAACATATTCCAAAAATTGAACGAAAACAACGCAAACCCAAGAATAATTTACCCAGCCAAGTTACCTATTAAGATAGATGGCAAAGTTAGAGTCTTCACAGACAAAGACAACCTCAAATAATACACAAAAATAAACCCAGCCCTAGAAAAGATCCTTGACGGTCCAGTATGGGAACACTCACTGAGGGCAAATAATAGACCATCACATAGAACAACTTCACCCATAGGACTACAAAGAGGAAACAACCCCCAGGATAGCATCAACTCAATAGTGCAAATAAGGCAAACATAAACCACACACACAACACAATTGGATAAGATAGGTAGATAGGAAAATACCCAACACAAAAGGTACAAGATGATAACACTGAATACCAATGGCCTGAACTCGGGCATTAAAAGGTAGAGGCTAACAGACTGGCTGAGGAAGCATAACCCATTAATCTGCTGCCTCCAGGAGACTCATCTCAAGCTTGAAGACAAAAACAAGTTGAGAATTAAGGGATAGAGAAAAATTTACCAAACAAATTGTAATGAAAAAAAGCAGGGGTAGCGATCTTAATATCAGACCAAATTGACCTCAAGATACAGGCCATAACAAGAGACAAAGAGGGGCACTACGTAATGCTCAAGGGAACAATAGACCAAGAACCAGTGAGCATAATAAACATATATGCACCTAATGCGACACCGGCGAAATTCCTGAATCAAACACTCAAAAAGATGAAAAAAGAGATCACAGGCTCAACAATAACAGTTCGTGACTTTAATACACCACTCTCTCTGAAAAAGACAGATAGTTGGGAAAGAAACTCACGAAGGAGGCTAGAGATCTAAACAGCACACTTGGACGACTTCATTTGATAGATATCTTCAGAGCGTTCCACCCACATGCAAAAAAATTCACATTCTTTTCAAGTCCACCTGGCACATATTCGAAAATAGACCACATGCTGGGACACAAGTCAAACTTGAGTAAATTCAAACACATAGAGGTTATACAGACATCTCTTTCTGATCACTGTGCCATAAAGCTGGAAATTAACAGAAGGACGGTGAACAAAACTAGGGTAAGCAATTGGAGGATGAACAATTTCCTATTGCAAATGGAGTGGGTATTGACCCGGATCAGAGATGAAATCAGAAAGTTTCTAGAAACCAACAAGAATGAAAATATGATGTACCAAAACCTGTGGGATACAGCAAAGGCATTTATCAGAGGAAGGCTGATAGCAATAAATGCACACATTAAAAAAGAAGAGAGACTCGTGGAAGATATGCTGACACAAAACTTACACCAATTAGAGCCGTCAACAGAACAACCCTACTAATAGCAAGAGGATAGATATAATAAAAATCAGAGCCAAGATACAGGAGAGGGAAAACAAGAGAACCATGGAAAAAATTGAATGCGGCTAAAATTTGGTTCTTTGAAAGAATTAACAGAATTGATTGACCTCTTGCAAACCTAAGCAAATAAAGAACAAATGACATTTGCAAGGATGTGGGATGAAACAGGGGACATTACAACAGACCCTAATGAGATTAAAAGGATAATTACACAGTATTATGAACGTCTATACTCTAATGAATTCAACAATTTGGAAGACATGGACAAATATTTGGAGACACAATCCCTCCCTAGACTATTCCAGGTGGATGTCAAGTACCTCAACAGACCCATAGCAATGAAAGAAATAGACAAGGTAATCAAGGGATTATCAACAAAAAAAATCCCCTGGGCCAGATGGATTCAGAGGAGAATTCTACCAAGCATTCAATGAAGAACTGACACCAATCCTATACAAACTCTTCCAGAACATAGAAAAAGACAGAAAACTCCCAAACTCTTTCTATGAAGCTAGTATAACTGTGATACCTAAAGTAGGCAAAGATGCAACAAAAATTGAGAACTATAGACCAATATCGCTAATGAACCTTGATGCAAAAATCCTTAACAAATTACTGTCCAACTGAATACAAAAGCATATTAAAAAAACAATTCACCATGACCAAGTAGGATGCATACCAAGGATGCAGGGATGCTTTAACATACAAAAGACCATCAGCATTATTTGCCACATTGGCAGAAAAAAGATAAGGATCACATGATAATATCGATAGATGCCGAAAAAGCATTCGACAATATCCAACACGCATTCCTGTTTAAGACACACAAGAAGATAGGAATAGAAGGAAAATTCCTCAATATTATACAAGCCGTATATGAAAAACCTATAGCTAACGTGGTAGTTAATGGAGAAAAGACAAAAACAATTGCACTGAAAAAGGGGACCAGACAAGGATACCCCTTGTCCCCACTCCTATTTAACATCGTACTGGAGATCCTAGCTAACAAAATTAGACAAAGGAAAGATATTAAAGTTATTCATTTGGGGAAGGAAGAGGTGAAATTATCATTATTCACAGATGATATGATTCTATATTTCGAAAATCCCTTAATCTCCACAATTGCAATGTTGGAAGCAAAAGAGGAATATGGCAGAGTGGCAGGGTACAAAATCAAAAAACAGAAGTCTATGGGACTGCTCTACACATCAGACAAGGTCACAGAAGAGGTGATTAAAAAGGTAGTACCCTTTACAATAGCCACGCAAAAATTTAAATACCTAGGGATATACCCGACGAAAAAAACGAAAGATCTGTATGAGGAAAATTATAGAACACTACTTCAAGAAATCAAGATTGACCTCAACAAATGGAAGAATATCCCATGTTCATGGATTGGCAGACTCAATATAGTAAAGATGCCAGTTCTCCCCAAGGCACTGTATAACTTCTATGCTATCCCAATACGAATCCTACCATCCTTCTTCAAAGAATTGGAAAAACAGATTACCAACTTCATATGGAGGGGGAAGAAGTCCAGAATTAGCAGAGAACTCCTCAAGAAGAAGGACAAAGTGGGAGGCCTTGCTCTACCTGACTTTAGCATGTACTATACGACCACAGTAGTCAAAACAGTGTGGTATTGGCATAATGACAGATATTCAGACCAATGGAAGAGAGCTGGGGACCCAGAAATAAAAACATCAGCACACAGGCAACTGATCTTTGATAAGGGCCCAAAAAATATTAAATGGGAAGCAGATGCCATCTTCAATACATAAGGCTAGCAAAAATGGATATCTACCTGCAGAAAATTGAAGCAAGACCCTTACCTCACTCCATGCACAAGAATAAACGCAAGGTAGATCACAGACCTCGAGATAAGCTCCCAAACAATTAGGTCCATAAATGAGGGAATTGGGACAGATCTGGGAACCTTGGTGTATTAGTCTGGGTACTTTGGAAAAACAAATCCACAGCAACTCATGTATAAGAGAGAGTTTTATGTAAAGAAAATG
>NW_022107407.1:2816370-2817613 GCF_000313985.2 Echinops telfairi
ATTAAAAAACTATGGTACATACATACAATGGAGTACTATGCATCACTAAAAAGCAGCGATGAACGCATAAAGCATATCGCCGCATGGGAAGAACTGGAGGAAATAATGCTAAGTGAAATAAGCCAAGCACAAAAGGACAAGTATAACATGAGTCCGCTGAGGTAAGTTTACATATATACATATATAAAACAAAGAACAGAAAGGTAAATTCAAAAGGGGCACAGTGAAAAAGCTACTGTATAGAAACTTTCTTGGGGTAAGGTCCAGGTAGTATGGCAGATGCCAGACCAAATCCAGGGGTACATAGGGTAGCCTACCACAACGGGGAGGGGGGAGTATTGGGGAAAGGAAAAAAAGGGATATGTGATGGGGGAATAGGGCACTGACCACCCAAGGGAAGGGGAAGGGTATTGTTTGTGTCTCCACAGGGAAATTGGGACCAGATTTAAAGCCAGTGCTAGGCAAATGCAGCTTGTTGGCAAGGAGTGGAGAGCCAGTGGAGGGGCCTGAGGGCTCGGCCCCCATGCCAGCTATGTGGACAACAGCCCCACCCCCAGAAGAAGCTACTTGAGAGGACGGCAATGAAGCTGCAGTTAGGGGAGAGGAGCATGTCTGATCACAGATAAGGGGAGCACTTAGGGGGAGGAAAAGAGAGTGGAGCACATCCTGACCCACCAGGCCTGGAGGACGACATCCCCGCTCTGAACAACCTGTGGACAGAGTGGACAATATAGCTGATCCCACCACGAGACATGCCATCCCTTGATGGCCCCCGGCTGTAAGGGGGACAACGCTGGATACTCAGTGCCGGGACTGACCCAGATTGACCCTGAGACACTAAGGAAAACCACAAAATGCGTGTGGCAAAGCAACCGTGGGAGCAGAGCAGAGAGCCCCGAGGGAGTACAAAGGACAGACTTGGGGGCCTGAGCATGGTACCCCATCGGCCCTGACTGAAGGACATGCCTAGAGATCAAAAATCAGACCTTGATCTATATACAGGATTTTCTTTCTGCTTAAATTTTTTTTTTCGTTTAATTAACTTATTCTTCTATGAGTAATTGGTTTCCTTTTCTGTTTCCATCGCTGTGCTCTCACTGATTGCCTATTTTGCTATAGCTTGGTTTATTTATGCATGTAATTATCTCTACAGATCTATCTAGATAAGGTAGACTGGATGAATAATCTGGAGGATAAAACAATGGGACCAACAGTTCTGGGGGGACACGGGAGAGGGGGAGGC
>NW_022107407.1:2819013-2819982 GCF_000313985.2 Echinops telfairi
TTTTGAGATTGATGAGGGTACATATGTGCTTGACTCAATGGATGTATGTATGGACTGTGATGAGAATTGTATGAGCCCTCAGTAAAATAATTAAAAATTTAAAAAACATACACAATAAAAAAAGAAAGAAATTTATATACAAAAGAAGTTGAATATTGAGAAAACATCCCAGCCCAGTCCAAATCAAGTCTATAAGTCCAATATTAGCCCATATGCCCAATAGTAGTCAATTAATTCCTCTTTAGACTCATACCGTGAGATAGTTGAGATTTATTGTGCCAACCTGGCTGATAAACACATGTGAGATTAATTGAAGGGTGGAGAGATAAATGGTTTGGTGAGCTTCGCCTTTCATGTTCTCGGGTCTCTAACTTTCTGATGGTTGTACCTGGGTGTAACTGCTTTAGCCATTTCCCTGCTTTGGCTGGAAAAGCTCACTTCCTGCAAGACATCCCTGATGAGAAGCCACACGGACCTATCATGATGCAGCCCTGGGTGCTGTAGGAGCTGTGTGGAGACCCCTGCCAGCGCTGAGATACTTACATGCTCATGATTTCGGCTTTCCTCATGCATTTGGTGTTATTGCGTGTGCTTTGTGAGGTTCAGGAGGACTTTATAGATCAGTGTTGGACATATGGGCTAATGTTGGACATATAGGCTTGGGCAGCATTGGGTTGGGATACTTTCTTAATGTATGCTTATCCTTTATGTACAACTCTCTCATATATATATGTGAGTTTCTGTGGATTTGTTCTCCTATTTTACTCAGACTAACACACACAACCATGAAATAATGCCAAATGCAGGAAGATCACAGGCTAGTGGCTTCCTTTCGCACATATTATACAGCCACAGAGGTCAAAACCTCGGGGTACTGGTATATGGAAGATACTCAGACCAATGGAAAAGAACTGAAAACCCAGAAATAAAATCATCAGCATACAGACAACTGATCTTTGATAAGGGCCC
>NW_022107407.1:2820082-2841694 GCF_000313985.2 Echinops telfairi
ACAGAGGTCAAAACCACTTGGTATTGGTACAATGACAGATACTCAGACCAATGGAAAAGAACTGAAAACCCAGAAATAAAATCATCAGCATACAGACAACTGATCTTTGATAAGGGCCCAAAAAATATCCAATGGGAATCAGATGCTCTCTTCAACAAGTGGTGCTGGGAAAAATGGATATCTACCTGCAGAAAATGAAGCAAGACCCTTATCTCACTCCACGCACAAGAACAAACTTGAGATGGATCACAGACCTTGAGGTAAAACCCCAACTACTAGGGCCATCAATGAGGGAATTGGGACCAACCTGAGAACTTTGGCACAGGAAATACATAGGGTATCAGAAATAGGGGAGGACAGAAATAGAGATGAGTTACAAATTGACAAATGGGATATACTGAAGATAAAACACCTGTGTACATCAAAAGAATTCACCAAGAGAGTAACGAGAGAGCTCACGGACTGGGAAAACATCTTTAGCAATGACACATCAGACAAAGGCTTGATTACCCAAACATAAATATTCTGCTAGCTTCCAAAGAGAAAAAAACCTAATTGACCACTGAGGAGGTGAGGAAAGAACCCTAACAGAAGTTTCACAAAGACAGAAATCCAAATGGCCAATAAACATATCAGAAAATGTTACCAATCATTGGCCATGAGATAATTGCAAATGAAAACAATTATGAGATACCACCTAAGACCTTCAAAGATAGTCCAATTTTTAAAAAAAATCAGAAAGGAACAAGAGTGGGAGGGGCTGAGATAGGAACCCTAATCCACTGCTGGTGGACCTATAGGATTTGGCGATTTCTAAAACAGATGGAAATTGAACTACCATACGACCAAGCAATCCCCCTACTGGGTTTTTACCCAGAAGAGGCAAGAAACAAACCATGGCCAGACATTTGTGCTCCAATGTTCATCGTGGCACAGTTCACAATTGCAAGGCGTTGGAAACAACCCAAATTTCCATCACCAGATGAATGGATTAAAAAACGTTGATACATACATTGGAGTAGTACGCATCCCTAAATGAATGCATGAGGCACATCGCCACATGGGAAGAACTGGAGAAAATTATGCTAAGCGAAGTAAGCCAAGCACAAAAGGACAAGTACAACATGACTTTGCTGAGGTAAGTGTAAGAAAAAATGCAAAAAAGCTACTGTATACAAATATTCCTGTGGTGAGGTCCAGGTAGTATGGCAGGGGCCAGACAAAATCCAGCGATATGATAGCCAACTAAAAAGGAGGGAGGAAAAAGAAAAAAGGATATGGGTAGCAGAGGAACAGGGCACTAACATACTAAAGGGGAGGGTATTGTTTATATCTCCACAGGGAATGATGGACCATACTTCAATTCGGTCTCCAAGAGGTGAATGCAACATACAAGCATGAATCAGGGAACCAATAGACAGGTCTGAGGGGCCGGCCCCAATTGCAACTACGTGGACAGACAACCTCTCCTCCCCTCAGAAGAATTTACTTCATAGGACAGCACTAAAGCTACAGATCAGGGAGAGGGATATTTCTGATCACACCACACAGGAGCAAATGAAGGGGGAGGAAGAGAGAGTGCAGCACATCCTGACCCACCACGCCTTGAGGATGACATCTCTCCTCAGAGCAGCCAATGCACAGAGAGGACCATATTGCCAGTCCCACTACAAGACACAGCATCCCTCACTGTCTCATAGCCCTACGGGGACAACACAGGAGACATAGTGTGGGAATTGCGCCCCATATGACCCCACCACATGGAGGCAAAACACTAAGGGCATGCAACAGAACAGCAAGGGGAGCATACCAAGGAAGTCTCAAGGGAATACCAAAAATAGATTTTGGGACCAGGGTGTGGCACCCTATCAGATTCGACTGGAAAACACTCCTAAAAATCAATAAACAGACCTTGAACTATTTACAAGCTTTTCGTTTATTTGTCATTGGTTGTTATTTTTGATGCATTGTGTTGTTTTGTTGCTTTATTTTGCTCTGTCTTGTTTTTTGTGCATATTATTTTCTCTGCAGGTCTATCTTGATAAGATAAGCAGAATAAACAATCTGGAGGAGAAAACAACGGGATCAATGGTTCTGGTGGGACACGGGACAGAGGGAGGAGAGGGAAAGGAAGTGGGTGTTAACAAACCGAGGCACAAGGGAACAGCAAGCGATCCAAAATTGATTTCAAGGAGGATGTAGCAGGCCTGGTAGGGCTTAATCAAGGGCAATGTAACCGAGAGGAATTACTGAAACCCCAATGAAAGCTAAGTATGATAGTGGGTGAAAGGGAAGTACAAGGAAATAGAAGAAAGAATTAGGAGGCAAAGGGCATTTATAGAGGTCTAAATACAGGCATGTACATACATAAATATATTTATATATGACAATGGGAAAATAGATCTATGTCCATATATTTATAGGTTTAGTATTAAGGTAGCAGATGGACTTTGGACCTCTACTCAAGTACTCCCTCAATGCAATAACATTTTGTTCTATTAAACTGGAATTCCATGATGCTCACCTTCCTGACACGATCACTGAAGACAAAGTGGCTGCATAAGCAAATGTGGTGAAGAAAGCTGATGGTGCTTGGCTATCAAAAGATATACCATCTGGGGTCTTAAATGTTTGAAGATAAACAAGTGGCCATCTAGCTGAGAAGCAACAAAGCCCATGTGGAAGAAGCACACCAGCCTGTGTGATCACGAGGTGTCAATGGGATCAGGTATAAGGCATGAAAGAACAAAAAAAAATCATATCATTGTGAATGAGGGGGAGTGTGGAATGAAGACCCAAATCCCATCTGTAGGCAATTGGACATCTCCTTACAGAAGGGTTGTGAAGAGGAGACCAGCCAGCCAGGGTGCAGTATAACACTGATGAAACATTCAACTTTCCTCTATATTTTTAATGCTTCCTCCCCTCCACTATCATGATCCCAATTCTACCTTACAAATCTGGCTAGACTTAAGGATATACACTCGTACATATAAGAGCTGGAAACACAGTAAATCCAGGACAGATAAACCGCTCAGAACCAATAATGAGAGTAGCGATACCAGAAGGGTAAAGGGAAGGTGGATTAGAAAATGGGAACCAATCACAAGGATCTACATATAACCCTCTCCCTGGGGTCAGACAACAGGAAACTGGGTGAAGGGAGACATTGGACAGTGTAAGACATGACAAAATAACAATATTTTCTAAATTATCAAGAGTTCGTGAGGGAGGTAGGGTGGGGAGTGAGGGGGGAAATGAGGAGCTGATACCAAGGCTCAAGGGCTCAAATGGAAAGCATATTTGAGCATGATGATCACAACAAATGTACAAATTTGCTTCATACAGTGGATGGATGTATGGATTATGGTAAGAGTTGTATGAGCCCCCAAGAAAATGATTTTTAAGAAAAAGAACCTGAACACACCCATAGCAAAAGAAGAAATAGATATGGGTATCATGAACAAAAAAAGCTCCTGGATTAGAGAGCTTCACAGGAGAATTCTACCAAGCATTCAGGGAAGAGAGGACACCTATCCTCCACAAATTTATTCCAGACTGTAGAAAAGGATGGCAAACCCCCAAATTCATTCTACGAAGCCAGTATAGCTTTGATACTCAAACAGGACAAGGATCCCACAGGAATATAGAACTATAGACTGATATCTCTAATGAACAAAGATGCAAAAATTCTTAACAAAACATTGACCATTAGAATGCAAAAGTATATAAAATATATCATTCAACATGATCAGGTAGGATTCATCCCAGGGATGCAGCAAGAGTTTAACATCTGAACATCCATCAATATTATACACCACATTGATGAGAAAAAGTATAAGAATCACATTATAGAACCATAAAAATTTTTGACAACATCAAACAGCCAATTCCTAATTAAGACATTCAAGAGGATAGGAATGGAAGGAAAATTCCTCAAGTTAGTACAAGCTTTCTTTGAAAAGCCAACAGTCAACATCATAGTCAATGGAGAAAATACTAAATCACTCCTGTGGCAGTGACGCCTCCCCCACCTCCTCCTTCTATAAGGCATCAATGGAAATTGGAGGCAAAAGGAGGAGAAAATTCTTTTTTCTTTTTTTTTCTTTTCTCTCTCTCTGTTTTCTTTTTCCCTTTTCATTATTATTATTTCTTTTTTCTCCTCTTTTTTGCTTTCTTCTCTCTCTTTTTTAACTCTTCTAATTTTTTTTAATTAAACAAGAAAAAAGGCTGCTAAGTGGGCCCTGGTCAAAGGAGCCTAGGGGCATTCATTTAGGCTCCAGCCCTGACTCCAATCACTGACACTTCTCACCACTGTTGGCCACTAAACCATAGAGGAACTCTGCCTACATGGCAGTCTGAACCATCTCTATAGTAGGTCACAGGCAGCCCCCTGAAATCATCCTTAATAGTAACACAGAGAAGGACCTAAGAACCCCCTGGTCTCCCAGAAACATGGGGCCTAAGAAACGATCAAGCAAAAACCAACAGACCGTATGACTCCCAACAAAAAAACCAGAGAGACAACACACAGTAGTAGAGTTAGCCACTCTCATAAAAGAAACACACACAGATCTGTCACAGAAGGAAATCTTCAGAAGCCTGTTCAGACTAATACAGGAGCTGAGGGAAGCAACACAGAATAAGGATGCAATGATAGAGGAGATTAAGTCCGCACACCAAAAGGAAATACAGATACTAATGAAGGAGGTAGCAGAGGCCACACACAAGGTTACAGACTTTAAGATTAGGCTTGAGGAGGCAGAGAACCATATCAGTGATCTCGAAGACACTAAAACAGACATCAGCAAACAGGAAAGACAGTCAGATAGGAAAATTAAAGAAACAGAAGATAACCTGAGAGCAATGACAGATGCTATGAATATGAATGCTACTCGAATAGTTTATGTACCGGAGCAGAACACACCAAACAAGTTGACAACCAAGATAGCGAAGGAATTTCTGGAAGAAAACTTTCCCACCCTAATGAGTGAGAAGCAGGTGCTCATACAGGAAGCAGAAAGACACCAGCTAGACTAGACCCCAAGAAGAACTTGCAAAGACATATAATAGTAAAAATATCCATTAAGATAGATAGGGAGATAAGGGTCTTCCAGGACAAGGAAAGACTCAAATAATATGATGCAAGACACCTGACCCTGTGGAAGGTACTGGCTGACTCACTATGGCCAGAGGATCAATCTCCACCAAGAACAACCAGGAGACCACCAGATAGCCCATCTCCATCCAGAAGCCAACATTGCAGCAACAATTACCAAGACAACAGGGCCTCAGAGAGAAAAGAAGACAAGATATAAACTCCCCACTTAAACACAGCACATTGATATGAAGGGAGATAAGAAAACACCCAAAATACAATACAGAGTATGACAACTATGAATACACAGTTTCTGATAATAACTCTGAATTCCAATAGACTCAATTCATACATTAAAAGAAAATGACTGGAGGACTGGCTCAGCAGAATTCTACCAAGCATTCAGGGAAGAGTTGAAGCCAATTCTCCACAAAGTATTCCATATTCTGGAAATGCATAGCAAACTCCCAAACTCATTGTACGAAGCCAGCATAACTTTGATACACAAACAGGGCAAAGACCCCCACAGATATAGAGAATTACAGACCGATATCTCTAATGAACATAGATGCAAACATCCTTAACAAAATAGTGGTCAATAGAATACAAAAGTATATAAAACATATCATCCACCACGACTGGGTAGGATTCATCCCAGGGCTGCGGGGATGGTTTAACATCCAAAAATCCATCAATATTATATACCACATCGATAAGAAAAAAGATAAAAACCATATGATAATATCCATAAATACAGAAAAAACATTTGAGAACATCCAACACCCATTCCTAATTAAGACACTCATGAAGATAGGAATGGAAGGTAAATTCCTCAAGCTGATACAAGCTATCTATGAAAAGCCAACAGCCAACATCATAGTTAATGGAGAAAAGACAAAAACTATCCCATTGAAAAAGGCTACAAGACAAGGATGCCCTGATCCCCATTTCTATTCAATATTTTACTGGAGGTTCTAGCTAACAACACAAGACAGTGGAAATACATCAAAGGGATCCAAATGGGAGAGGAGGAGGTGAAACTCACTATTTGCAGACATGATCCTGTACATTGAAAACCCCAAAAGCTCCACTACAGTACTTACAGAGATAGAGGAATATGGAAGAGTTGCAGGATACAAGATCAACAAACAGAAGTCATTATGTTTGCTATACACATTGGTCAGGACCATGGAAGAGGAGATCAAGAAGGAAATACCCTTCACAGTAGCTAAGAACAAACTAGAAATATATTTAACAAAAAAAACCCCCTCAAGACCTATACAAGGAAAACTACAAGACCCTACTACAGGAAACCAAAAGTGAACTCCACAAATGGAAGAACAATATCCCATGCTCATGGATTGGAAGGCTCAATAGAGTAAAGATGACAATCTTACCCAAAGCACTTTACAAGTTCAAGGCTATTCAGATACAAATACCAACAACCTTGTTCAAAGAATTGGAAAAACTGATTAGCAATTTCATATGGAGAGGGAAGAAGCCCAGAATTTGTAGAGAACTCCTTAAGAAGGACACAATTGGAGGACTTGTCTTACCTGATTTTAATGCCTATTACACAGCTACAGTGGTCAAAACAGCATGGTACTGGCACAATGACATACTCAGACCAGTGGAAAAGGAATAAAACCATCAGCATATAGACAACTGATCTTCGACAAGGGTCCCAAAACCATCAAGTGGGAAGCGAATGCCCTTTTGAAAAAGTGCTGGAAACAATGGATATCCATATGTAGAAAAATGAAACAAGATGTTTACCTCACCCAATGCACAAGAATAAATTCAAGGTGGATCACAGAACTATAAGTAAAACCCCACACCATCAGGACCATTAAGGAGGGAATCAGGACAAACCTAGGAGCATTGGCCCAGGGAACTCATAGGCTCACTGCAATAGGGAGGGTATACACGCAGGTGAACTGGAACTCGACAAATGGGATTTAATAAGAATAAAACACCTGTGCACCTCGAAAGACTTCACCAAGAGGGTGACAAGACTACCCACAGACTGGGAGAGGATTTTCACTAATGACACATTGGGCAAAGGGCTCATTACTAACATCTATAACACCGTAATGGCCCACAAAAAGAAGAAAACAGTTAACCCCTTAAGGAAGCGGACAAAAGAACTGAAAAGAACTTTCACTAGGGAGGAGATCCATATGGCCAACAAACATATGGGAAAGTGTTCCCGGTCATTAGCAATAAGATAAATCAAAATTAAAATAACCATGAGATACCACCTAATACACCTGAGGCTAGCCTAAATCAGAAAATCAGAGAGCAACAAGTGTTGGAGAGGTTGTGGTGAAATAGTAACCCTCCTCCACTGCTGGTGGTTGTGTAGATTTGTACAGACACTGTGGAAAGCAATCTGGAGATACTTAAAGAAAATGGAAATTGATCTATCTTATGACCCAGCCCTCCCTCTACTGGGCATATACTCAGAGGAGGTAACAAATAAAACACGACAAGTCATCTGCGCTCCAATGTTTATTGTGGTGCAATTCACAATAGCAAAGACTTGGAAACAGCCTAAGTTTCCATCGATAAATCAGTGGATTATTAAACTCTGGAACATACACACAATGGAGTACTATGCAGCACCGAAAAGCACAGACAACACATGAAACATGTGAGTCCAACATAAAGAAGGAAAAAGGGGGAAGGATGAGGGATATTGGGGGTGGGGAGAAACTGATTTGATGACCTGGGGGGAACAGGGTACTTACCTACCCACGGGGAGAGTATTGGTTGTGTCCCCACAGAATTGGATGTGCATACAGACTCCACCATGATGCGCCAAACCAGGAGGGAAACGTAACACGTGGAGGAATCCATAGAAAGACTGGACTATAAGGCCGGCCCCAACCAGAACCAGCCTGAACCCCACCATGGAAGGGTGTGCCACAGAGAATGACAATAGACTTTCTGGTGGGGCAAAGAAACTGACCTACCATACTCAGATGGAAGCGGAAGGAAATGAAGGGGAGGAAGGAAGCAGAGCACACCCTGGCCCACCAAGCCCTGAGGACAATAGCCCTTCTCAGAGCAGCCAATGCACAGAGAGGACCATATGGCCAGCCCCACTATGAGACGCGACATCCCGCACTCTACATGAGACAACACTGGAGACACAGTGTGGGATGTGTGACTGAGCTGACCCCACCACACTGAGGCAAAACACTAAGGGCGTACAGTAGAACAACAAGGGGGGCCGGACAAGGAAGTCCCAAGGGAGCATCAAAAATAGACTTTGGGGCCAGGGCATGGCCCCCCATCAGACCCAACTGGCAAATACTCCTAAAGGACAACAAACAGACTTGAACTATTTACAAGCTTTTTTTTCTTTTTTTTTTCCCTTTTGATTTTGTATGTCATTGGCTTTTTTTGTTGTTCTTGCTGTTGTTGCTTTGGTTTTTTGTGTCACTTTGGCGCTGTCGAGTTTTTATGTGCATATTATTATCTCTGCAAGTCTATCTAGATAAGATATGCTGGATAAACAATGTGGAGAAGAAAACAATGGGACCAATGGGTGCAGAGGGACATGGGAGAGGGGGAGGTAGAGGAAGGGACGAGCTGCTAACCAATCCAGGGACAAGGGAACAATGAGGGTATCTAAAACCAGTGGCAAGGAGTGGGTGGGGAGTGATCAAGGGAAATGATAGGGAGTGATCAAGGGCAAAGTAACCGAGAGGAATTACTAAAACCCAAATGAAGGCTGAGCATGATAGTGGGACAAGAGGAACATAAAAAGAAATAGAGGAAGTAACTTGGAGGCAAAGGGCATACATAGAGGCCTAAACAGAGGCATGTACATATGTAATGTACTTATATATGATGATGGGGAAATAGATCTATGTGCATATATTTATAGGTTTAGTATTAAGGTAGCAGATGGACATTGGGCCTCCACTCAAGTACTCACTCAATACAAGAACACTTTGCTCAATTAAACAGACATTCCATGATACCTACCTTCCCAACACAATCGCTGAAGACAAATGTATACATAAGCAAATGTGATGAAGAAAGCTGATGGTACCTGTCTATCAAAAGATATAGCATCAGGGGTCTTAAAGGCTTGAAGGTAAACAAGCAGCCAACTAGCCCAGAAACAACAAAGCCCACATAGAAGAAGCACACCAGCCTGGGTGATCATAAGGTGCTGAATAGATCAGGTAGCAGACACCAAAGAACAAAATATCATTATTGTGTGCCCACCTTCCCCAAACAAACAGTGAAGACAAATATGTGCATAAACAAGTGTGGTGCAGAAGGCTGATGGTGCTCGGCTATTAAGAGATGTAGAATCTGGGGTCTTAAAGGCTTGAAGGTAAACAAGCGGCCATCTAGCCCAGAAGCAACAAAGGCCACATAGAAGAAGCACACCAGCCTGTGTGATCTCGAGGTGTCAAAGGGATCAGGTATCAAGCACCAAAGAACAAAAACACATATCACTGTGAATGAAGGGGAGTGCAGGGTGGGGACTCAAGTCTCATCTGTAGGAAACTGGACATTCCTTTGCAGAGGGGTATCAGGGAGGAGACGAGTCACTCAGGGTGCTGTTTAGCATTGATGAAACATACAACTTTCCTCTAGTTCTTAAATGCTTACTCCCCCACCACTATCATGATCCCAATTCTACCTTAAAAATCTGGCTGGAATAGAGGACATGCACTGGTGCAGATAAGAACTAGAAACACAGGGAATCCAGGACACATGAACCCCTCAAGACCAATGGTGAGAGCGGTGATACTGGGAGGGTGGAGGGAAGGTGGGGTAGAAAGGGGGAAATCATGACAAGGATCTATATATAACTTCCTCCCTGAGGGATGGACAAAGGTAAGTGGGTGAAGGGAGACATCGGGCAGTGTAAGATATGATAAAATAATAATAATTTATAAATTATCAAGAGTTCCTGAGGGAAAGGAGGCGATAAAATGAGGAACTGATTCCAAGGGCTCAAGTGGAAAGCAAATGTTTTCAGAATGATGAGGGCAAATAATGTGCTTGACACAATGGATGTACATATGGATTGCGATAAGAGTTGTACAAATGATTTAAAATGATTTTAAAAAGTATTGGACAAACTGACCACCAATTTCATATGGAAAGGGAAGAAGCCCAGAATTAGCAGAGATCTCCTCAAGAAGGACAAAGTCATAGGGTTCGCTTTCCCTGACTTTAACCACTACTACACAGTGACATTGGTCAAAAGAACTGGCATAATGACAGAATCTCAGACCAGTGGGGGAAAAAAACAGAAAACCCAGATATAAACCATCAGCATATAGAAAACTGATGTTCGATGAAGGCCCAAAAAGCATCAAGTAGAAGGTAGATGCTCTCTTTAACAAGTGGTGCTGGAAACAATGGATATCTACATGGAGAAAAATGAAACAAGATGTTTACCTAACCCCATGGACAAGAACAAACTCAGGGTGGATCACAAACCTAGAGTAAAACCCCAAACTATCAGGAATAGCAAGAAAAGTATCAGGAAAAACCTAAGAACCATGGCCCAGAGAATACAAAGACTAACTGCAATAGGGAAGGGTCCACAAACAGGTGAACCTGACATTGACAAGTGGGTATTTACTAACGATAAAACACCTCTGTGTATCAAAAGACTTCACCAAGAGGGCAACAAGGCAACAGAGTGTGAGAGGATTTTTAGCAGTGACACAACAGGCAAAGTGCTTATTACTAAAATCTACAATACCCTCCTCGCCTACAAAAAGAGGAAAACAGTTAACCCCCACCCCCAACCCCGAGTAAGTGGGCAAAAGAACTTAAAAGAAGTTTCACTAGGGAGGAGACCCATATAGCCAATAAACATGTTAGAAAATGCTCTCGATCATTAGCCATCAGAGAAATGCAAATTAAAACAACCATAAGATACCATCTAAAACCCTTGAGGAAAGCTCAAATCAGAAAATTAGAGAGCAACAAATGTTGGAGGGGATGTGGCAAGATAGGAACTCTCCTCTACTGCTGGTTGTCGTGTGGAAAGTGATCTGGCTATATTTAAAACAAATGGAAATAGATCTACCTTATGACCCAGCCTTCCCTCTGTTGTGCATATACCCAGAAGTGTGAAGAAATAAACCATGACCAGTAGTCTGTGTTACAATGGTTTTTTTCAAGGCAATTAACAATTGCAAAGATTTGGAAACAACCTAAATATTTATCAATAGATGAGTGGATTAGTAAACTTTGACATATACACACAATGGAGTACTACGCATCACTAAAAAGCACTGATGATCACATGAAGCACATCATTTCATGGAAAGAGTTTGAGGAATTTATGTTAAGTGAAGCCAGACAATCACAAAAGGATAATCACAACGTGCGTCCCCTGAGGTAAGTACAATCAGCACAGTAGAGGAAAAAAGAAAAATCACTTATCCCACAATATACGGGTTGAGGTACAGGCCAAACCCAAGGAGGTACAGGTTAATACAACATAATAAAGGGGAATGGGGCAGAAAAGGGAGGGAGAAAAGGGTGGTGGTGGTGAAAGTGAGATGATGACATGGGGGGAGCAGGGCACTAACCCTCCCTGGGGGAGAGTATTTTTTTATGTCTCCACAGATTTGGGAATGTGCATACAGACCCCACCATTGTGCACCAAACCATGGGGGCAGCTTAACCATGTGGAGGAAAGCAAGAAAAGATTGGGCTATGGGACTGGCCCCAACCAGAGCCAAACTGAACCCCTCCTTAGAAGTATGTGCAACAGATAACAACACTAAACCTATAGGTTGGGGAGAGGGGCTGGCATACCACAACCACACAGAAGCAAACCAAGAAGGAAAAAGGGAAAGGGAGGTCGGTCAGGACCCCATATTGGTACACCAAGCCCAAAGGATGGCGTCCCTGCATGGAGCTGCTAAAGCACAGAGAGGACAATAGGGCTGACAACAGTTCAAGACCTGTTGAGCCCTCACTGGAGCATATGGAAGCAGAGGACAAAACTGGGGACACACAGCAGTGGGGTACTGCAGCCTAAACTCCGCGCAGTGGGACAAACCAAGAAAAGAACATAGCAGATCAGCAACCAGAACAAAGCCAAGACACAAAGCCCCTAAAAGAGCCCCCCCAAATAGACTTCAGACTAGGAGGGCAGCTCCCACAATTCCCAGAGGACAGACCTGTAATTATGTATGTATTTTTTCTCTCTCTTTTTTTCTTTTTTCAATCTTCTATTTTCTTTTTGTTTGGTCTATGTCATTGTTGGTTTGCCTACTTATACAATATAGGCATGGGAAGCAAGCTCAAGGAGAAAGCAATAGGACCAATCATCCCAAAGGAACTTGTGGGGGAAAGGTGGTGGTATAAGGGTATGGTGAGTAAACCATAGACAGGGGAAAACTAGGGAATTAAATTAAAAAACAAGGAGGATGTAGAGATCCTGGGGGTGTTGGAGCAACAGGAATCTAGCTGAGAGGAAGTATTAAGAGGGAAAAGTAGCACGAGCATTTTAGTGGGGCAGGAGGAAGGTAAAAGGAAACAGAGGAATGATCTAGGACACAAACCTATGGATAGGGGTATAAACATAGGTGTGTACATATGTGTGTACATTAATCCATAAAAATAGAGATATTGGCCTATGTGCATATATTTATATGGCAATACACTGATCTAGTGAATGAAGTTCGGGCCTCTGCTCATACCCTCCTTTCAATACAGGAATACTTTGTTCCAAAGAACTGGTATTCTGTGATTGATCAGAGTGTGTTAAAACTACCTTACAAGACATGGAACTACCTTACAAGACGCGGAACTTCATTGCAAGATGCTGAATTACATATCACCTATTAACATAAGTGACTCCATTTTGAGAGAGACTAAAAGCCCAGTAAGAAATGCTGAATCACTACAGACTCACTGAAAAGAAGTAAACCACCTACCAGAGCAGCACCTAGAAATTCCCCAGACACATTTGGGCAACCCTAATTAGACCTAGGTCGAACACCAGAATGAGGTCAAAGAGCCAGCAAGACCGCTTATAAAAGGCCCGGGTAGAGAGACTGAACTCACAGAGCTAGGAACCAAGGAGGAGACGTCCACTCCTGCTCTCTCCAAATCTACCCAGGTGAAGACACTGATGAAGGCAATCAATGCCTAATAGGACTAAGGGCCAGTAATTTATAGGATGCTGAACTAATCTTGTATTACACTTATAGCTAATGATTTAAGTTAATTTTAATATTGTTAGATTGTTTGATGTGTGTTTGAAGTGAATAACTGAGCATTAGAAAATGTCAATGAACACTAAGTAATTATTGATTGCGCCACTCATGACAGTGATGCTCACCCTTCCAGTACCATTGCTGAAGATAAAATGGGTATGTAAGCAAATGTGATGAAGAAAGTGGATGGTACCCGGCTGTTAAAAGATATAGCATCTGGGGTCTTAAAGGCTTGAAGGTAAACAAGCAGTCATCTAACAGAGAAGCAAGAAGCCCACATGGAAGAAGCACACCAGTCATTGCAATCATAAGGTGTCATCAGGACCGGGTAACAGGCATCAGAAGACCCATAACAAACAAACAAACAAAAACATATTGTTGAGAATGAGGGGGGTCAAAGCAGAACCCCCAAACCTATCTGTAGACAATGGGATATCCCCCCACAGAGGAATCAAAGGGAAGGGATGAGTCAACCAGGGTGCAGTAAAGCACCGATGAAACACACAATATTCTTTTGATTCCTTGAGGCTTTTTCAGCACCACCACCACCACCCTGACACACACACACACACACACACACACACACACACACACACAATCATGACCCAAGTGCTGGCTCTCACTTCAGACTAGACTGGAGCATGTACACAGGTAAGATAAGAGATAATTAATTGCTCATGACACACAGAATCCAGGAGCGGGAACGGGAATAATGATACCAGCTGGGAAGGGGGAGCATGGAGAGCAGGGGAGCAAGGGGCAACCGATTGCAATGATTGACACATAACCACACACTCCTCCTGGGGGGAAAATAACAGGAACCATGGGGAAAGGAAGACAGTGGTCTGTGTATGATATGAAAATAATAATAATTTATAATCTATCAAGGGGTCACGAGGGTGGTAGGAGGAAAAAAAGAGGAGCTGATACCAAGAGCTCAATAGGAAGTAAATGTCTAGAAAAGAATGATGGCAGCATATGTATAAATATGCCTGATGTATGGACTGTAATAAGAGTTGTAAGAACCCTGATGTATGGACTGTAATAAGAGTTGTAAGAACCCCCAATCAAATGATCTTTTAATTAAAAAAAGGAAATGTTTTTGAATTCTACTGCCATTGAATTGAACCCTACTCACAGAGAACCTGCAGTACAAATTAGTCCTCTCCATTTGGGTTCACCAGACTAAATATTCATTGGAGTAGACAGCTACTTCTTTCTCCCACTGAGAGTGTAGCCACTGGCCCAGTGGCAAGCTACTCAATGTGTAGTGTACCAGGCCACCAAGGCTCCTTATCCTTTAGTAAGCGCCCTGGATTTGGATTTCTGGATGCAAAAACTGTGAGAAAATGAATTTGTCAATGGAAGCCACTCAGTGCTGTCATTTTACTACTACAACACTAGGAAACTAAGGCAGCTCTCCCCACTACCCCCCACCAAAATATGCCCAATTACTAATCCCTGGAACTCATGAATGTTATTTTAGTTGAAGGAAGTTTTGAAGTTTGAGAAAAATGGGTTTTAGAAACCTCAGTGGCACTGTAGTTAAATACAGTGTTTATAACTGAAAGGGAAAGATTGTTTGATCCTACCAGGTGTTCCTCAGGAGAAAGATGTGAGATCCTGATTCCATAAAGACTTACATCCTTTGGAACATATCAGGGCAGTTCTATGTGGTCCTATGTGATGGTTATTATTCAGAAACCACTTGATGACTATGGATAATGGGTATGGAGAGTTGCTAATAAAATGTGTTCAGCTGCTGTTATTTCAGAGTTGAATATTCTGTTTTACTAAGAAATTAGTAAGTATGTGGAAAAGATTCACATATAGAAATCCGTATTTTAGAATAGATTAGTCTAAAAAATATATACTTGTTTTTGCTATGTTTGTGTTTGGGGCAAGCAGAAAATGCAACCAAAGATAAATATTGAAGTGAATCATTCAACTTTTCCTCCAAAGTGCTTAATACTTAAAATATATATGTACCGCATACATTCATGTGTAAGCCAAGTTTTCCAGCATATTTTTAATGCAGTTTTTGTGGTAAAATTAAGTGCCTCAGCTGATATTCGGGGCATCTAATACTCGAGTACATATAGTGTATAAGAAGAAATATATGTCTAGCCTGAGCTAAACAGAATCAAAGTCAATTTTTATGAGTCTCCCATTATTTATTAGTTTCATTATTTTATTCCTTAATAAATGATCTCTACATAATGCTTTCCTAAGAAAACCATTTGTATGAGTCCCACAGTGAAAAGCTTGACAGTGAGTTACTCTAGTGTATCAGAAATGCTAGGAGACAATATACATTAACATCAACTGCTGAGCATGGCTATATAAGAAACTGTAGGGCAATTAGTGGTTAGTGGTTATATGATAAGAAAATATACATATAAAGTATTAGATAGATAGATGGGTGGATATATAGATGATAAGTAGTTATCCTAGCCCTATATATAGATTAGGATTAGTAAAAATTTATTCTAGTAGGTTTTCAGTGCATTCATGCACAGACTTATTCCAAACAAAATGTGGTTTACCATGTGTTTATGATCAGTGGATGGATACAGAGAAGTTCTCCCAGTACTATACTTGTCTTAGTCTTGTTCAGGTGCCTTCAAAAAAAGTTCCATTCAAAATGGTAGCTTATAAACAGTATCTACTGGGCCAGTTAAATTAAAGGCAGAGCGATCAACTCAGAAGGTTATGGTGAATGTCCTGGGAGATTCGTGAAGTAATCATGAGAGATTTTTCTGAAAGAACACAAGATAATCCTAGGAGTTCATGATGAAAAACTTTTAAGAAAACTGAAAATTCACTGATAAGAAAAAGGTCAGGAAAGTTGCAATAAGAAAAGTTGTGCAACCCCCCGATAAAATGATTAAGAAAGAATATATTTTCATCACATCAATGCATCTGCTCAATCTTTTAATGGCTATCCTACAAACATTTCATCAGAAAACCTGACCCCATCCACTAGACAGCCTGGTCTTTCCCCCTCAGACTCATTTCTGTTCGCCAAACTCAAATAACAATTGAAAGGGTTCACAAATTGAATCACTGGAGGATAGGAAAATTGCCATTCTGACTTGGTGTAGACCAAAGAGTGCAGAATCCTTTGGGGGGAGGATTAGAGAGAGGGAAGCACCACCTTCAGAAGTGCATAGGCCTACATGCAAGATATGTCGAGGTCTAATAGCTTCATATTTTTGTCTATTATTCATTTCTATAATTTTGTAGCCATGCATTTAGAGATATATTTATATAAAATCTTTATATATATAAAGCTGATGAAGCTGATTGCTTACCTGCTTTGGCATATAAATTATTTGTACTTTTCTTGGTCCTCTTAAGTAAATCCGAAGCTGTGCCATGCCTTGCTAATTTACTCTAATATGGTTTCACTGGTTGCTTTTAATAGTCATTCTCGTGACCTTGGGAGAGTCATTGTCATAGAACGTATTCACATGGCACAGAGAGCATTAACTGGGAACATTATGTTTCAGAACTGAGTCCTCAAACAGAAATATACATGTTCTAAAAGAAAAGTTAGGGAATATTAGTACTTTGAACAAATGAATTCAAAGAGAAGAAATGGGCCTAAATTATATTGAAATAATGGTAATTTTGAGGAATGCTGGTAGAATAGTATGTTATATCTTGGGCTACTAACCACAAGGTCAGCAGTTGGAAACCAATATCAGCTAGTTGGAGGAAAATGAGACTTTCTATTCCCATAGAGAGTTACAGTTTTGGAAACCCAAAGGGGCAGTTCTACCTGGGTGGTTATGAGGTCAAAATTAACTCAATTATAGTGGGTAGATCATAATTTTGTTATAACCAAATATGCCATAATTTATAATATATATAATACTCTAGAACATAAATGATTCTTATAAATTAACGTGTATAACTTATGTAATTCTAAGCCACTCTCTTAACCACAGAGTCCTTGCATAATACAGAGTCTAGTTTTGACTGAAACCAGATGCTCCAAGAGAAGAAGACCTAGTGATCTAGCTTTGAAAACCTATCCTTGAAAACACTGTGGAACACAATTCTCCTCTGACACACAGGCTTTTCATGAGTCAGATCAAAAGAAGGCAACTGGATTGACTGGATTCCTAAATATATCTTGTAAATTTTCTTTCATAGATTATTCTTTTATAAAAACAAACCTCTTATGAACATGGTCAAATGGATCCATTATTTGACTCATTAGATATTAGTAAAAACTGTACACAATACTATAAATAAAAACTAACTTTGTTTTCATAAAAAAACAAGCATATTGTTGATTTACTAATAATGAAGGTGTACAGTCAGAATATTTAGTAGGAATGAGAATTTAGCAAATATATCAACATAGTAAATAGTAGAAAAGACAGTAAAGACATAACCTCAATAGTTATCCAAACCCCAGTCTCTTTCCAATATGCCCTTGTCCTGTTTTGATTTCTATCTTATTTTAATATGGTATCTATAACTTTGGGGAAATAAGATAAAGCATGTAGGATGCAGTAATGACACAACTTTATCTGCAGTGCAAATAAATTCATGCGGTAATATATGTGAAAGTACATTACCTTCCACATTATAGGGGTATAAAGTTTTTTTGATGAATATGGTAAATGAAAACATATTAATATATAATTTCATTACAATCTTCACAATATAAATGTCCAATATTTCACAAGCTAGTCTTTCAGTATGCGTTGTTTTACAGACAATGTGGTTTAAAGCAAGATCTATATAGAATCATTGTTCCTTGAATAGAAAGTTTCAAATTTGGAAATATAGCCATTGTCAATTTAGTACAGCATACATTATTTATATCTAAAAGTATACCACTTTTTTACTGGAGAGAAAAGTTAAATATTATTAGAGAGTATTTCCTAATTTTAAAATAATTTTGCTAATTATTATTAATTGCATAATGCACAGTGGTAATACTATATGCACCAAACCAGTTAGAGCAAAGTTGATTCCATCTGTGTAAGAGTAATGGTGTAATGGCGACTTCATCTTTGTAGGAGTGATGTTGTAATGGTCATTCCATCTGTGTAAGAGCAGAACTGTGTCTACATGGCTAATTTTTCAGAAGCATATCCCTAGGTCTTTTTTTTTCCTTTTTGAAGTGCCACTGACTAAACTCAAATCCTCCTAAATATTTTTGTACATATGCTACATAACAACAACAAAACATGTTACATAGGTTTTAGAAAAACATTTCATTCCCCAAGAAATTTCCTATCCCTGAAGACATCTCTTCAGTTGAATGCCCTACCCACCGTTATCTTCATACCAGTGACCCTGTCTCTGAGATTTCAGTCAGGTCTGCCTATTTGAATTGTTCGTGATTCTTCAGACAATTGGTGTTCCCTAACAAAACCTTATTGCTTTGGATCCTGTATTTATTTTACCTACCATTGTTGAACCTGACTTTTGCTAATACCATAATTTATCCCACGTCTCCACTGCTAAGTCATGTTGATAAGTAGACTATAGAAGCCATATAATTATCTAGGTACTTTTCGCTGTTGCCATGCTTGGTGACTATTACTTAAATAATTAACTTGTTAGGAAGTTAATACCAAATATATTGTTAACAGGCAATTCAAGTCAAAGCCACATTTCATTGAATTGTCCAGATAATTGATTCAAATTTGTATTTTCCCTTTGCTAACTGAAAGCTAACCTTGGAAAACATGGCTGAAGACATCAAGTTAGATGAGGATTACCAACTCCCTGAAACTTTCATTAGCAGCTAATTAGATAAAGTGCCAGAGAAGAAGATTCTGAAGAGATGTCTTTTGAGCTGAGCCATGAAGGAAATGTGTGGCTGTTGAGGGAAGATGTTCCAGATAGGAAGAAAAGCAAGTACAAAGGAACTACATTTGTAGCTTGATGCCTGGTATTCTCCAGGCATATGAGGAAGGTCACTGTTGCTGGGGAGTAGCGGCCTAAGGATTAGATAGCAGTGCAAAATTAAGGCAAGATAAAATCCATGTTTGGTTTACAGATTGCTCTATACATACTACTTGAAAGTAAATAGCAGCAGCACCACATCCCCTTCTGTGCCCTCCCTGAAGACAGTGGTGAAGGAAATTCTCCCAATGGGCAGAATTTCTAACAGTTTAACTTGCTGTTCATTTTACTTTTAAGAAAAGATGGCGAAGTGAGTGACTTGATACTGATTCATGGACTGTGACCAATGATTCAGCATTATGTGCAGAGACTTGGAAGAATTGTAATTGTAAAATGTGTGGAAAAGATGTATACGATAGACTTCTCTGAAGGAGCAAAGCAAGTGAGGTATTTTTGTCTCATTTAAATTTCACCAAAATATTATCTCAGCAAAGGAGGATTTTAATAATAAAGTGATAGGATGACAAGATAAGTTATTCATTCTCTAGCCACTCCAGCCCAATGGGTCCATGAACAAAGTGGCCATGGGGGAAAAATGGAGATTCTGCATAAACTCAATATTATGAACTTCCACTCACAAAGGCCAACTTGTCTGCTACTACTGTTGAGCATGAACTTGTCAACAGCAGAGACCAACATTGTGTTCACATTATGGGACCATTCCACAGGGAAGTCAACCAGCAACTTGGCGACAGATTGATTACAGCAGACCTCTACTATCATAGGAATCAAAAACAAAACAAAAAAGCAAACTCACTGTCATCCAATTGATTCCCACTCATAGCAGACTTATAGGATAGCGTAGAACTTCCCCTGTGGGTTTCCGAGGTTGTAACTCTTCACAGGAATAGAAAGTCTTATCTTTCTCTCAGAGTGGCTGGTGATTTCAAAATGCTAACTTTGAGGTTAGCGGCCCAATATGTAACCAGTACATCACCAGGACTCCTTCTCTATCATGGAAAGGACAGTATTTTGCTCTTGCTGGAATAAATATTTACTCCAGATATGAAGTTTTCTTCCCTACATACTACACTTCTGGAAAATTACTCTCTGAACTCAGAGAGTGTCTATTTCACTGACATGGTATCCTATACAATATTGTCTCATATCAAGTGTCTCACTTCACAGCAAATGAAGTGTGGCAATGGGTCCATATTCATGGAATTTACTGATCTTACCACTTTCCTGATACAGCTGCTTTGATAGAATGATGGGATGGCCTTCTAAAGATGCAATTGTTGTGCTGGCAAAGTGGCAGTATCTCAAAAACATTACAAAAAGTAATGTTCTCAAGAAGGCTGTATGTGCTCTAAATCAGTGTCCAATAAATGTTGTTTCTCCAATACCTAGGATTCACAGGTCCTAGAAAAAAGGGATGAAAATGAGAGTGACACAATTCATGGTTACTCCTAGTGACTCACTTGTAACATTTTTATGCTTCCTGTCCCTGTGACTCTATGCTCTTTGGGCCTGAAGGTCTTTATTTTAAATGGAGGAATAATCTCCTGTGGAAACACAACACTAATGCTGTTGAATGTCCCGTGGCCACTTTGAGCTCTTCATGCATCTGGATCAATAGTCAAAGAAGGAAGTTCCTGTATTGAGTGGTGTGATTGATCCTGATTATCAAGGGGGAACTGGATTTATATTACATAATGGAAGTAAAGAAGATGACCAGGAGATTACTTAGAACATATTGTAGTATTACCATGCTCTGTTATAAAGTTAATGGTAAGGCACAGAGACAAAATTTTGACATGACTGCTACTGACCCAGACCCGTCAAGTATGAAGATTTGGGTCACTCCATCAGACAAAGAATCAAGACCAGGTGAGATGATGGTGAGGGCAAAGAGATGAAAGAAGATAATTGTAAACACTAGCTCTGAACACATCAGTTGCAGAAACAAAAACTGCAATTTTAAAAATATTTACTCCAGGTAAGTGTTTATCAAATAGTTATCGTCTTCACTTATAAAATATGAGTTGTAAATGGAGTTAATGGGTTTCCAGTTGGTGAAGTCTTAACTGAATCACAATAGGTGCTGGTATGATGTTATAATTGTCTTTATTTATCAGAAATTATACATTATTTAAGGAGATTTGTGGAGGTGTTAAGTTGAAAAGAGATGAACTGTGATAGTTTAGGTTTCTTTTCAACTTGGCTGGCCAGGATAATCCCCACCCATAATCCATGATGAGATCTCCTCTAGGGTGTGGCCCACTTTCAATATAAGTACATGCTACGGAGAAACTTTTATTTATTGAAGTACAGTGAACCCTCGCCACTTCGCGCTTCGACTTCCGCGGCTTCACTCTATCGCGGTTTTTGCGTAACAGCGCATGCTCTGTCATTACTGCC
>NW_022107407.1:2843084-2852565 GCF_000313985.2 Echinops telfairi
CTCTATGCTCTAACTACGAAAATATTTGATTTACAAATAAGGAATCCTACTTCGCGGAATTTGATTTATCACGGTAGGGTCTAGAACCAATTAACAGCGATAAATGAGGGTTCACTGTAATATAATACCGCATGGCTCTTTTATCCACTTCTTGTAATCTCTACCAAAGAATTGGGTGCGACCATACAAATAAGGTATAGCAGACTCTCATTTGGGGATTAGTCAATTTTGCCGTATCCCTGGGTAGAAGAGAGCCATGTTATAAACAATAACAGAAATTATCGAGACTGCCCAGAGATAAGGGCCACCAATGGAACATGGGCAAAATCTCTGTTTGAAGTGGCATAGGTACCAGTTCAAAGAAGCCATGTGTAGGAGTTACATAATCTCCTGTAAACTGGCAAAGAGGTGGAGTCTAGCCTGTCAATTAGGTTATAGCCAACAATGCCTCTGTGTGGGCATGGCTTTCTCCTAAGAATTCTAGGAATTCCTGTCTTTATCCCTGGAGGTGGGACACACACTTGCTCTGCTTTGTCTCCCTGTGATACCGTCCGAATGACAAGCCACAGGGAGCTACACTGATGGAGCTAGAGCCCTGGAGCTGGAGGAGTCACCTAGAGACCCATGCCAGCCCTGAGATGCTTTTACCGCCACTGGATCCACAAGACTTTCCACCTACTGGCCTGTGATTTTCAGCATCATTGCATGGCTGCGTGAGTCTAAAGAGGAGTTTATGGACTAGTATTGAAATATGGGGTAATATGGGATTTATGAACTTGATCTGGACTAGGATTGGATGTTTTTTTAATATACAATTAATCTTTGATACAAAGATTACATACATTAGTGTCTATAAATTTGTTTCTCTAGTTCAATTGAACTAACACATTGTGATGCCTTGGGAATGGGGTACTAGAGAAATAAATCATGAAGATGGAGAATACATGCTGGTTTAGCCTCTGCTTCAGAGTAGTTGCTCTCCTTTGGCTAGCCAGAGGTCAAATATGTGCATGCAGTTTACTGGATTCTTTTCTGGAAAGAATGTGGGAATTTAAAATTTTGATTCCTAGAAACTGTCTTTATTTAATCCTGTCTGAAATGGTCAAAATGATTGTGATAAATGTGAATCTTGAGTTCAGATGGCAAAATTGCTTTTTTAATTTCTCAGAGACCCTACTGCTTAGTGAAAATGGCTGACTGAGGTAAAAATGACTGATAGATGGCCCCACCCTGACTTGAGGTAATGCAGCCAGAGGCCTAAGGCCATATGGGATAAGTTTAGATAAGGATAGAATTTTATTCTTTTAAGATTGAGTTTAGAATCTGACTCTACTAGGTTGATACTGTTTTGTTCTACCTATTGCTATTGATATAATTATTGATAGAAATGGTTATTGGGAAGTAAAAATAGAGTTTGTAAGACTACTTATGGGCAACTATTAAATTGGAATTTAAATGGGTTAGGACATGCCTGGAAAGAAGGCTTTAAAAGATAAGCCTCACCCAGTGCCTTGAGTACTCAGGCATATTAAACTGAAGAGACTTGCCTAGGGGGCTGTTGACAGATTGAAGAAAAGAAGAAACTTTTTGGCTTTTTTGAATTTTGAACTCGTGGTTTGTGCCTGAGACTGGAAAAATTTGGAACATGAAAGGAACTCTTTCCTCTTGGGCTGAACAGTTAAAGGGAGCCTGCGGCCAGGCAGAAATGCTTACTAGGTGACCACCTGGATTCACTTGTTGAATGGAAGTGAGAGAAATGCAACAATAAAGAGACTGGTTGAGTCTGGCCACTGACACCCATGGACCTGGTTCACAGTGATGAGAGGAGAAAGTGAAATTGGGTTGGCTGGTCTGAAGTTCAGGACCTAGCACAAGGGGACTAGGGTTGTTGAGAATTTGTAATGGGTCCTGTGGCCTACAGGCAAGGCAGCCAATGGGCACCCTGGTGAGGCTAACTGAGGCAGCCCACATTAAGTTAACCAGAACCCAACCAGATGAAGAGAAGATTTTTGAGCCTGTGAATGGTGCATATTGCTGCTGATCTTATGGATGGTATGTCCTAATTTGATTGCTTATGGATGCACAAGGGTCCAACTGGAGTGAAGATTCTTCACATAAAAGATTAGGACTGTTTCCTCAGAGCACTGGGTTGATGGAAGTAGGCAATATAGAAATTGGATTCTCAATATGGGGAGGATAAAGTCATGAGTGACTAGCTTACAAACATTCATAGCTGGGGGAATATATTCATAGGATTATTAGGTAGGTGTTCACTTAACTTCAGTTATTAAGCATAGAATATTGTTTTGTTCACTTATAGAATATTATTCTTAAATGAGCATGGCACATCTTGAATTTATGCATTTTAATTTTAACCTGTTAGGTACAGATATAATTTTCTTATTGTTTTGTTAAAAGTTATGCATGACTGGGAGTCGGAGGAAAATGGCAACTAGTTAGACTCACCCATCTAGAGCTCCTGCTGCAAGATGAGAAAATTGGGAGGTAAGGTGACGGAAACAGGGAATTGGAGTCCTGAAATTAGAATTAGGTTACTAGGGTCTCTCCTGAATCCCTTTTTGGGTGATTTATACTCACAAAGCGGACCAAGAACACACTAAATCACTATAGTTTTGGGTTCGCGGGCTCCAGCTGAAAAGCTACACCCAACTTTTCACAGGGAGTAGCGATTTCTCCAGGTTGACACCCTAAAGGGGACAGAATCCCAGGCAAGAGGAGAACCCCACACCAGAGCTCTCCAGGCTTTTAGCTGCCTTGAGCTCATAGCCTTGGGAGTGGGAGTGGTGGGTAGCCATAATTTGGAGTAGCAAGTAAAAGCAGAAATTTACCTGAGGCAGATCATGGTGTGGGAGAAAATAGATGGAGAGCCAGAGTTAAGGGGGCGTATTCAGTTCCAATTGGCCAAAAAGGAAACAAGCACCCTGATAAGCTGGATCTACCCCTCTGGGGGTCAGTGTGACAGCCCCCAAATCAGAGCACCTCACAAGCATAATATAAAAGGGTGAGGATATATGTTATTGGTAAAAACACAAATACCAGGCTCTTTGCTCAGCGCCAAGGAGCACATAGAAGGGGTCCATTAACATAAATCAGCATAAGAACAAGCCCTAGCTAAGGAATGCCAGAACTTTGCTACAGGGCCTGGAGGCTTTATTCATAGCAAAGACCCACTAAAGCAAGTCTAAGCTTTTAACAGAACACAGAGCTAGAGAGACAATTTAACCAAGCCAGGGAGACAATTTAATATGATTCTATTCAAGCTGGCCAGGGGTGAAAAAATAAAAAAATAAATCCTCTGATCTAGTAGAGCAACAGCAGTCTAGATAGGACAATAAGCCCAACTTCCCCATCAGTGATTCTACACATAGCTAGGGAGGTCCTGCTTGCCCTGGGGCCCTACAGGGGGCTGAGGGAACACCCTTCCAACACCACTCTATTTCTTCTTTCTTTAATCACTCGCCCTTCTATCTTTTCCACCACAGTTGGTCTCAAGGGGCTGAGGTTTGTTTTGTTTTCTTTTTCCTCTCTTTATTTCTTCTTTTTCATTCTTTTTCTCTTCTCTACCTCTGTTTCCTATCATACACCACTACTGACTTCCAGGTCACAACCCTCCACCTAGGGCAAATAAACCTAAAGGGGAGGGGGAACTACAGCCTGCCATCTATGGGATTGCTGCACACCACACAAGGTAGCTGTGACAGCCATCTTCACTGCACCATGCTGCTGAGGAAACCTAAATTTGACCTTTAAGGGGATCTCACCAACTAGGACAATTCTACTCAGCACCGCTGGGTCCCTGCATGAAAGAACACACCAACCTGCCATCGTGAGGCTGAGTTTAAACCCTCTGGTCCCATATTCAAGCAATCAGGGATCAGCTCTCTTTCTTCTTTCTTTCTTCTTTCTCTCTCTCTCTCTCTCTTTCTTTCTTTCCTCTTTACCATCACAGCCAGCCAATTTTATTGAGCATAGTTGTGTTTTCCCCTTTCTTTTTCTTTCTTTCTTTCTTCTCTCTTTCTTTATTCTCTTCTCTCTCTCTGTTTTTATGATTCTCTCCTCTCCCTCTCTTTCCTTCCACATGCCACTGGTGGTTTCCAGACCCCTACCCTCTACCTGGAGGAACTCTGCCCACCAAGTGGGGAGAGACACAGCCTGCACCCTGAAACAGTGGCGAACACAGCAGGAGACAGTGCTACACAGAGCACTGCATGGGGTTCAACTAACTCTTTGTCTATTTTTAAATTTTCTCTCCTTCTCTTTATTTTTTCTTCTTTTTGCCCCTTTTCTTTCTTTTTGTTCTAACTTCACCTTTTCTTATTTTTTCCTCTTCTTCTAGCTCTTCTCTCTTTCCTGCCACAGTCTCAGCAGATTCAGATCTCCTGTGTTGTTGTTTTATTTTTCCTTACTGTTTTAACTTTGGGTTAGTCTGTACATTTTGTGTGTGTATGTGTGTGTGAGTAGGTGTTAGTTTTCTTGGCATTGTTTCTCCAGTCTTTGTTTTCTTCTTGATCTCTTTTTCTTCTCCTCTCCCTCTCTTTCCTTTCACAAGCCACTATCATCCTCCAAGTCACTCCCCTCCTTCTAGAGAAACTCTGAAGGTCCAATAGGGGAGATCCCACCCACATTTGTTGGCTTTACATGAAGCTGGGGATATCAGGCCAGTCCTCTTCCATACACCAAGCAGGGGGTTCTCACCTTCAAACAGTTGGGGGAACTCCAGCCTAAACCCCAAGGCCCTACAAGTGATTGAGGGAAATTCCTGCCCACCACTGGTGAGGCTCCACGCTGCTTCAGGCAAATCCACCACAACTCCAATGCGATCTCTCTCTGACTATGGTAATTCCCGCTGCATGCTTCAGTGCTCTACAATAAGAGGGTACACCCACATGCCCTTCTCAGCACTCCAGTTGCCGAAGGAAACACCACATGCCACCCGAGGTACTCCAAGCACCATGAGGCTTACTTAGCGATCAGCCAGTGAAGTGACACCATTTGGGGCCCAAAACAACCCCACCGCATCACATGAGAGGACTATCCAACTCACATTCCAAATAGCAGAATACTAGTCGGCAACATCAAGAGTAAAGCCACAGGAAGATATAGCGTTAGTCTGACACCTCAGTACAGCTATTGACGAATAATTCATGGAAGCACTCATACGAGTCCCCCAAGAGAGAGCCCAGTGATCTTCAACTCCAGAAGATTGGTTCAGGATTCTCTAAAACAACACATGAACAGCAACAAGTTCTAACAGCTTCAACGAAAAAGCAGGAGAAACAGAAGACAATGCCAGAAGTGATGAACCTAACGATATGCAGAGAAGGCAGATATTGACCTGTCACAGAAAATTTCAGAATGCTGCTTGGAGTCATATAGGATATGAGGGAAACAATACAGAAGAAGCATAAAATGATAGAGGAGATAAAGGTAGCGCACCAAAGGGAAATACAAGACTTAAGGGATGAAATAACAAAATCTAGTGGCAAATTGACAGACTTTGCCAACAGACTTGAGTAGGCAGAGAACCACACCAATGACCTAGAGGATACCCAAGCAGACCTCAGAAAACGGGAAAATCAATCAATCAATGAAGACAATCAGAGAAGCTGAAGAAAACTTTAGAGCCATGTCTGATGCTATGAAAAGAAACAATATTAGAATAATTGGACTACCGGAACAAGACACAACAAAGAAGTAAACAGTGAAAATAGCGAGGGAATTCTTAGAGGAAAACTTCCCCAGCTTAATAAATGAAAACCAGGCAACCACTCGGGAGGCTAAAAGAACACCAGCAAGACTGAATCCCAAGAAGAAGTCACCAAGACACATAATAGTCAAATTATCCAAATATGAGGCAAAGGAGACATAAAAGTAGCTAGGGAAAAGAAAAAAGTCATGAATAAAGGTACCCCAATAAGAGACTGTTCAGACATATCAGCAGACAAGATGAAGAAGAGGAGGGAATGGAGTTACATATTCCAAAAATTGAAGGAAAACAATGCAAACCCAAGAATACTTTACCTGGCCAAATTATCTGTTAAGATAGATGGAGAAGTAAGAGTTTTCCAAGACAAGGACAACCTCAAAGAATATATAACAAGAAACCCAGCCCTACAAAAGATCCTTGCCAATCCAGTATGGGCAGAAGATCAACACTCGCCTACAGGCCATATTAAGAGACAAGGAAGGGCACTATATAAAGCTCAAGGGAAGAATTGAGAACTACAGACCAATACCCTAATTAACATCAATGCAAAAATCCTTAACAAAATACTGGCCAATAGAATACAAAAGCATATTAAAAAAATAATTCAACGTGACCAAGTGGGATTCATACTAGGGATGCAGGGATAGTTCAACATATGAAAGACCATCAATACTATTAGCCACATTGGCAGGAAAATTGATAATAATTACATGATAATATCGACAGATGTGGGAAAAGCATTTGACAACATCCAACACGCATTCCTGTTTAAGACACTCATGAAGATAGGAATAGAAGGAAAATTGCTCAATATGGTACAGGCTGTTTATGAAAAACCAACAGCCAACGTGGTAGTTACTGGAGAAAAGACGAAAACAATTTCTCTGAATAAGGGGACCAGACAAGGATGCCCCTTGTCCCTTCTCTTATTTAACATTTTACTGGAGCTCCTAGCTAAAAACATAAGACAAAGGAAAGACATCAACGATATTCATCTGGAGAAAAAGAGGTGAAATTATAACTATTCACAGACAATATGATTCTATACTTCAAAAATCCCCTGAACTCCACACGTGGAGTGTTGGAAGAAAGACAGGAATAGGGTAGAGCGACAGGATACAAGATCAACAAACAGAAGTCCATCAGTCTGCTAAACACATCAGACAAGATCACAGAAGAGACGATTACAAAGTTAGTACCCTTTACAATAGCCAAGCAAAAATTGAAATATCTAGGGATTTGCCTGACTAAAAAAATGAAAGATTTGTATTAGGAAAATTATAAAACAGTACTACAAGAAACCAAGAGTGATGTCAACAAATGGAAGAACATCGCTTGCTCATGGATTAGAAGACGCAATATAGAAAAGTTATCAATTCTGCCCATAGCACTACATAAGTTCAATGCTATCCCTATTCGAATACCACCATATTTCTTCAAAGAATTGGAAAAAACTGATTACTAACTTCATATGGAGGGGGAAGAAGCCAAGAGTTAACAGAGAACTCCTCAAGAAGGACAGTGTGGGAGGGCTTGCTCTACCTGACTTTACCACGTATTATACAGTAGTCAATACAGTGTGGTACTGGTAAAATGACAGATATTCAGACAAATGGAAAAGAGCTGAAGACACAGAAATAAAACTCCAGCATACAGACAACTGATCTTTGATAAGGGCCCAAAAATATGATATGAGAAGCAGAAGCCCTCTTCAATAAATGATGCTGGAAAAAATGGATATCTAACTGAAAAAAATTAAGCAAGACCCTTACCTCACTCCATGCACAAGAATAAACTCAAGGTGGATCACAGACCTTGAGATAAAACCCCAAACAATTAGGGCAAGTGGGACATACTAAAAATAAGTCACCTGTGTACATCGAAAGAATTCAGCAAGAGAGTAATAAGAGAGCCCATCAACTGGGAAAACATCCTTAGCAATGACACATCAGACAAAGGCCTTATTACTAAAATCTACAATACTTTTCAAGCTTACAATAAGGGAAAAACTAACTGCGCACTGAGGAGGTGGGCAAAAGACCTGAATAGAAGTTTCACAGGGGCAGAAATCCAAATGGCCAATATACATATCAGAAAACGTTCATGTTCATTATCCATAAGAGAAAGGTAAAGTAAAACAACTATGAGATACCACTTAACACCCTCAAAGATAGCCCAATTTAAAAAATCAGAAAGAAACAAGTGTTGAAGGGGGTTGTGGTGAGATATGAACATTCATCCACTGCTGGTGGACCTGTAGGTATGTACATACAGCCACTATGGGAATTTGGCCACTTCTAAAACAGATGGAAATTGAGCTACCATACGACCCAGCAATCCCCATACTCGGCATATACCCTGAAGAGGCAAGAAACAAACCATGGCCAGATATCTGTGCTCCAATGATCATCGCAGCACAGTTCACAATTTCAAGGAGTTGTAAACAACCCAAATTTCCATCAAAAGACAAGTAGATTAAAAAATGGTGGTACATACATACAATGGCGTACTATGCATCACCAAAAAGCAGCGATGAACACGTGAAGCATATAGCCGCATGGGATGAACTGGAGGGAATTTCGGTAAGTAAACCAAGAGCAAAAGGACAACTACAACATGAGTCTGCTGAGGTTAGTTTATAAAAAAAAAGAAGGAAAGAAGGAAATGCAAAATGTGCACAGGGAAAAAGCTACTGTTTACAATCATTCCATGGGTGAGGTACAGGTAGTATGGCAGGGGCCAGACCAAATTCAGGGGTACATATGGTAGCCAACTAGAAAGGAGAGGTGTGGGGAGGCAAGGAAAAAACAAGATAGAAATGTGTAGTGGAGGAATAGGGCGCTAACCCACCCAAGGGGAGGGTATTGTTTATATCTCCACAGGGAAAGAGGGAACAGACTTAAATCCGGTGTTCTGGTAGCATGGAGAAGGGAGCCAGTGGAGGGGCATGAGGGCTTGGCCCCCATACAAGCTACAGGAAAACTGCCCCTCCCCCCAGAAGAATTTACTTTAGAGAACAGCACTGAAGCTGCAGCTCCGGGAGAGGGACATGTCTGATCAGAGCACACAGGAGCAAATGAAGGGGAAAGAAGAGAGAGTGGAACACATCCTGGACCACCGAGCCTTGAGGACGATATCCCTGCTCCGAACAGCCAATGCACATATGGCTGATGTGGACCATATAAGTGGACCATTTGGCTGATTCCATGATGAGAAACAACATCCCTCGCTGACCCGTGGCCCTATGAGGATCAACACTGGAGACTCAGTGTCAGGATTGGCCTGTTCTGCCCCCATCACATCGAGGCAAAACACTAAGGGGGTGAGGCAGAGCAATGGGGGGGAGCAGAGCAGGGACCTCCCGAGGGGGTGCAAAGGATAGATTTTGGGGCCAGAATGTGGCACCCCATCAGACTCCATTGGAGGACACGCCTAGTGGTAAAAAAAGAAAGAAAAAAAGACCTTGATCTATTTACAGGTTTTCCTTTTTAAAAAATTTTTTCTATTTATTTATTTATTTTTCTTGGTCATTGGTGTTCCTTGTTGTTGCTGTCGTGTTCTGTTTGTTGCTTTTTCTTGCTATGACTTGTTTTTATTGTGTGCAGGTCTATCTAGATAAGATAAGCTGCATGAAGAGTCTGGAGGAGAAAACAACAGGACCGATGGATCCAGGGGGACATGGGAAAAGAGGAGGTGGGGGAAAGGAGGTGTTGACTAACCCAGGGGACAAGGGAGCAACAAGTGATCCAAAAT
>NW_022107407.1:2853615-2855413 GCF_000313985.2 Echinops telfairi
ATCTTTATAAATAAATATATTAAATTATCAGCAATTTGGTTTTATCTCTCTAGAGAACCCTGTCTAACACAGTAACAGAACACCCCCTTACAGAAGGGTAGCGGTGAGGAGACGAGCCAATCATCATTCAGTGTAGCAACAATGAAGCATACAACTTTCTTCTAGTTCTTAAATGCTTACTCCCCGGATTATAATAATCCCAATTCTACCTTACAAATTCGACTAGACCAGAGGATGTACACTGGTACAGAAAGGAACCGGAAACACAGGGAATCCAGGACTGATGATACCTTTAGGACCAGTAGTGAGAGTGGCAGTATCCGAGAGTAGAGGGAAGGTGGGGTAGAAAGGGGGAATCGATTATAAGGATCTACATAAAACCTCCTCTCTGGGGGATGGACAAGAGAAAAGTGGGTGAAGGTAGATATCGGACAGTGTAAGACATGATAAACTAATAATAATTTATAAATTCTCAAGGGTTCTTGAGGGAAGGGGTAGCGGTGAGGGAGGGGGGAAAATGAGGAGCTGATACCAAGGGCTGGAATGGAGAGCAAATATTTTGAGAATGATGAGGACAATGAATGTAAAAATGTGCTTGAAAAAATTGATGTAGATATGGATTGTGATGAGCCCCCAACAAAATTATCCCAAAAAATTATGTATGGCTAAAAGTTGTGTGAAAGTGTCAAGTTGACAAGGGATGGTCTGTGCCAGTTACATAATCTCAACTTCTGAAGAGGTAGAACCCTAGCCTGTCAATCAGGTCATAGCCAACAATGTTTCTGTTTGGGTAAGGCCTTCTCCTGAGGATTCTGAGAACTCTTGTCTTCTTCCCTGGAGGTGGGACACACACTTGCTCTGCTTCGTCTCCATGTGAGACATTCCTAATGACAACCTACAGGGAGCTACACCGATTGACCCAGAGCTGGAAGAGCCCAAGCCACATGGAGACTCATGCCAGAGCTGAAATGTTTCCGTCACGATTGGATCCACAAGACTTTACATGCACTGACCTGTGATCTTCCTGCATTCAGCATCATTGCATGGTTTCATGAGTCTAAAGAGGAATTTATGGATTAGTATCAGGCTGTGAAGTTTTCTTCATATACAATTACTCTTTGATATAAAATCTCTGTATTCATCTCTCTAGTACACCCAGACTAACACACCATGGCACTGAAACCACATAGCAGTGAGGTAGCGTGGCAGTTTTATTGGTTCATAGTGCCAGAAGCCAAGGGGCTTGTGGGAGTCACCTAATCTGTTGTCAATTTAAGGATTAAACGTGTAGGGGTGGAGTCTAGACTGTCAATCTGGAGATAGCCAATGAGACTTTTGTGTGGCCATGGCCTTCTGAGAATTCTGGGAAATCTGGGACTTCCTCCTTGGAGGAGGAAGACACCTCTCTGTCACTACTACTCCCTGGGAGACATTGCAGCTGACAAGACTCTCTGAAACTGGAAGAACCACATAGAGACCCCTGCCAGTGCTGAGATGCTTACAATGCCACTGGATCCAAAGACTTTCTACCCACTGGCCTGTGATCATCCTACATTTGGCATCATTGCATGTATTTCGTGAGTCTGAAGATGACTTTATGGATTGCTGTCGGACTTATGTGCTGTCAGACATATGGACTTGATCTGGACTGGCCTGGGATGTTTTCTCAATGTTCAATTTGCTCTTGCATATAAATCTCTTTCTTTCTTTTTTTTTAAACATTTTATTAGGGGTTCATACAACTGTTATCCCAATCCATACACACATCAATTGTGTAAAGCGCATTTGTACATCGTTT
>NW_022107407.1:2856206-2882452 GCF_000313985.2 Echinops telfairi
TGGGCTTTGTTGCTTCTGAGCTTGATGGCCGCTTGATTACCTTCAAGCCTTTAAGACCCCAGATGCTATACTTTTTGATAGTCGGGCACCATCAGCTTTCTTCGCCACATTTGCTTATGCACCCATTTGTCTTACACATGTGGATGTCCATGGATTTGTTTCTCTAGTCTACCCAGACTAACACAGGACTCATGACTGGCTGGCTAAGGACCAGCAAGAGACTTGGTTGCTAGCTGGGAAGAGGTGCTGCTGAGGACCATTTAATGTACTTATAAGGTTTCCCAATCCTGGCTTATGTTAACCTGTTAACATCTGTAGTAAATTCCCATTACTGTATTGCTTGCAAGTTCTGTGTTGCAATAGATTATTGAATGCAGTAGAGAAGTAGAGTGCCATAGTAGGAATAGTTGGTGTAAGAGAGAGCAAAAGAAGGATATTGGATGGAGATTTGTCTGATATCTGCTTTGTGGCTATCTACCTTGGGCTGCTGTTCAGTTAGATGCTTCTGATCCTTCTTTTCCTTTGTGTAGCAAAAGGAGACCAGATGTGGCCCCTATGCTGTTTACTCATTGGTGTTGAGAAGAATAACTATATTTTAAGGAATGCCATTTTTCGTTATTGCATTGCCTTACTTATTTTTTCTCATTTTTGTATTTAGCAATATTTCTAATTTATCAGAATAATCAATAAATATACATCCGTATTGTGATAATTGACTTACTGCATAATTCCTTGCTCATATTATAATTTCCTGCTATCCTTACTATTTTTGTCTTTCCTTTATTTAAATTAGTTTTCTATGTCAATTTCATGAGCTTCTGATCCATCCTTTACTTTGTACACCACACCATTACATACCATTTCATACTTCAATAAGTAATTTTGATGAAATATCATGTGCCTCGTGTTGTTACTCTGTCATTTTTCAAACATTCTGAATTGTCTTAATACAAAATGCTCAGCATAGCATCTTAAAATAATGTTCTGACTAGTAACCAAAATTGTAAAGCATAAGATTTAAATAGTGTTTTTCTCATTTAAAAGATTTTCATATATATCTCACCTACGCCTCTTGATAAACTTATGCAGGAGATATTATTGTTATCACTGTATTTCTAAAAATTGAATATTTATTATAACACCTACTTTTGGAAATTAAATAGATGCAGAGAAAGGTAGAGAAAGGATACCTAGTTTATTTGACTTACAATTTGAAATAATATTTACATTTAATTAGGTAGAAAATGAGAATGGACCAAAGGTACAGATGGGAAGCAATAAGAGATGCAGTGGCCTGGTTTTCATGAGCAAACAGTTTGTTTACATAGCAGCTCCGTACACCAAAATATCAACTGTTTTCATGTGAATGCTAATTAGGCTTCCAGACATAAGTCATGTTTTAAAATATTTGACTCGGAAATAGGAAAGTAGAATTATACCACTGTGCTCAAGTAGAAAGCAAATGTTTTGGAAATGATGAGGGCAACAAATATACAAATGTGCTTGACATACAATGGATGTATGTATGGATTGTGATCAGAGTTGTACAATCCCTTGGTATCAACTCCTCATTTTTTCTGCCTCCCTCCCTGCTCGCCCCTCCCTCATGAACCCTTGATGATTTATAAATTATTATTATTTTGTCATACTTGCCCTGTCCAATGTCGCCCTTCACCCACTTTTCTGTGTTCCATCTCCCAGGGAGGAGGTTATATGTAGATCCTTGTAATTGGTTCCCCGTTTCTACCCCACTTTCCCTCCACCTTCCCGGTATTGCCACTTTCACCACTGGTCCTGAAGGGATATTTGTCCTGGATTCCCTGTGTTTCTGGTTCCTATCTGTACCAGTGTACATCCTCTGGTCTAGCTGGATTTGTAAGGTAGAATTGGGATCATGATAGTGGAGGGGGAGGAGTAATTTAAGAACTAGAGGAAAGTTGTATGTTTCATTTTTTCTACACTGCACCCTAATGACTAGTCTTCTCCCTGTGACCCTTCTGTATGGGGATGTCTAGGTGCCTACAGGTGGGCTTTCAGACCTTAATCTGTGCTCCCTCTCTTTCACAATGATATGATTATTTGTTTTTTGATGCCTGATATTTGATCCCTTCGACACCTCGTGATCACACAGGTTGTGCTTCTTGCATGTGGGCTTTTTTGCTTCTGGGTAGATGGCCGCTTGTTTACCTTCAAGTCTCTAAGACCCCAGGAGCTCTGTCTTTTGAGAGCCAGGCACCATCAGCTTTCTTCACCACATTTCCTTATGCACTCATTTGTCTTCAGCGATCGTGTCAGGAAGGTGAACATCATGGAATGCCAGTTTAATACAACAAAGTGCATTGAGGGCGTATTTGAGTGGAGGCCCAATGCCCATCTGCTACCTTAATACTAAACCTATGAATATGTGCATGTAGATGTATTTCCCCATCATCATATATAAATATATTTACATATGTACATGCCTGTATTTAGACCTCTATAAAAGCTCTTTGCCACCTAGTTCTTTCCTCTATTTCCTTTTACTTTCCTCTTGTCCCGCTAGCATGCTCAGCCTTCATTTGGGTTTCAGTAATTTCTCTTGGTTATATTGCCTTTGATCAATCCCCAGTAGGCATCTTACACCCTGCTTACCACTTATTTTGGATCACTTGTTGTTCCCTGGTCCCTGGGTTGGTCAACGCCACCTCCTTTCCCCCACATCCCTCTCTCCCATGTCCCCCCAGAACCATCGATCCTGTTGTTTTCTCCTCCAGACTGTTCATCAAGTCTATCTTCTCTAGAAAGACCTGCAGAGATAATGATATGAACAAAAAAAAACAAGGCATAACAAAACACAGTGACAAAACGACGATGACAAAAAAAACAATGACCAAAAATTAAATAAAAATAATCAATTAAAAGAAAAGAAAAAGAAAAACCTGTAAATAGCTCAAAGTCTGTTTGTTGACCTCTAGGTGTGTCCTCCAGTCAAGTCCAATGGGGTGCCATGCCCTGGCCCCAAAGTCTATCCTTGGCATTCCCTTGGGACCTCCCTGCTCTGCCCACTCCCCCCGCAGCTCAACTGCTCACCCTTGGTGCTTTTCCTTGGTGTGGTGACATCAATCCCGGACAATTCCAACACTGTGTCTGCACTGTTGCCCCCCACCCCACCCCACCCCCATAGGACCCTGGGTCAGCGAGGGATGTCGTGTCTCATAGTAGGGTGAGCCATATGGTCTGCTCTGTGCATTGGCTGTTCGGAGTGGGGGTATCGTCCTCAAGGCTTGGTGGGCCAGGATGTGCCCCACTCTCTCTTCTTCCCCCTTCATTTGCTCCTGTGTGCTCTGATCAGACATGTCCCTCTCCCGGAGCTGCAGCTTCAGTGCTGTCCTCTAAAGTAAATTCTTCTGGGTGGAGGGGCAGCTGTCCATGTAGTTTTGGGATTGGGACCAGGCCCTCAGACCCTTCCACTGGCTCCCCTCTCCATGCCAGCACACTGCATTCACATCCTGCAACACTGGGTTGAAGTCTGGTCCCTCTTTCCATGTGGAGATATAAACAATACCTCCCCTTGGGTGGGTTAGTGCCCTATTCCTCTGCTACACATTTCTAGCTTTTTTTCCTTTCCTCCCACCCCGCTCCTTTTTAGTTGGCTGCCATACCTCTGGATTTGGTCTGGCCCCTGCCATGCTACCTGTACCTCGTCTCTGGAATGATTGTATCACAGTAGCCTTTTCCCAGTGTGCCTTTGCACTTTCTCTCTCTCTCTCTCTTTCTTTCCTTCTTTCTTCCTTTTTTATAAATTTGTCTTAGCGGACTCATGTTGTACTTATCCTTTTGTGCTTGGCTTACTTCGCTTAGCATAATTTCCTCCAGTTCTTCCCATGTGGTGACATGGTTCATGCATTCATCACTGCTTTTTAGCGATGCATACTACTCCATTGTATGTATGTATCACTGCTTTTTAATCCATTCGTCTGTTGATGGAAATTTAGGTTGTTTCCAGCTCCTTGTAATTGTAAACTGTGCCACAATGAACACTGGAGCACAGATGTCTGGCCTTGGTTTGTTTCTTGCCTCTTCTGGGTATATGCCCAGTAGGGGGATTGCTGGGTCATATGCTAGCTCAATTTCCATCTGTTTTAGAAATGGCCAAATTGATTTCCATAGTGGCTGTAGATACCTACAGGTCCACCAGCAGTGGACAAGATTTCCTATCTCACCATAGCCCCTCCAACACTTGTTGCTTTCTGATTTTTTGAAATGGGCTATCCTTGAGGGTGTTTGGTGGTACCTCTTTATTGTTGTAGTCTGCATTCCTCTTATGGCTAATGTTCGTGAATATTTTCTCATATGCTTATTGGCCATTCAGATTTTTGCTCCTGTGAAACTTCTGTTCAGGTTCTTTGCCCACTTCCTCAGTGGGCAGTTAGTTTTTCTCTTATTGTAAGCTTGAAAAGTATTGTAGATTTTAGTAATAAGGCCTTTGTCTGAAGTGTCATTGCTAAGGATGTTTTCCCAGTTGGTGGTCTCTCTTGTTACTCTCTTGGGGAATTCTTTCGATGTACACAGGTGAATCATCTTCAGTATACCCAACTTGTCAATTTGTGGCTCCTCTGTATTTGTATCCTTCCCTATTTCTGATAGCTTATGTATTCCCAGTGCCAAGGTTCTCAGGTTTGTCCCAATTCCCTCATTTATGGCCCTAATAGTTTGGAGTTTAACTTCAAGGTCTGTGATCCACCTTGAGTTTATTCTTGTGCATGGAGTGAGGTAAGGGTCTTGCTTCATTTTTCTTCAGGTAGATAACCATTTTTTCCAGCACCATTTATTGAAGAGTGAATTTGCTTCCCATGTGATATTTTTTGGGCCCTTACTATGAGGACTTTTGACATAATTTTGACCTACCTTGCTAACTCAAAGGATTCCATCATCAATATGAAAAATTGCATAAAGGAAGCATAAAATACGTACAGATTTCTCATCTTTTATATTCGGAATTTTTTATTTTTACATGTGTAATGTCTATGGCTATAAAACTGCTTTTGTTCAAGTTTCCTTACGTTTCTTTATTTTTTTCTCCTTATTTTGAATAGAAAAATATTTCAGCACCCTGTAAACATGTTTAGTTTTAAGTAAGTCATTTAATTCCTCAGTTTTTCAATGCCCAAGCTAAGAAGTAAGGTAGTTGGGCTTTATGATATCTATTTTAAGTTTAATTTTAAAAAATGTATAGCAGTAATATTTTGTAATGATGCACACAATAAAATCAGCATAATACTATACCTGAATGTGATGTTTAGGTTTTTTTGAGCCAACAATTTTTTGGCTCCCATAGGAACGTGTGAGTGGAGTTCTGCCTGTCAATCATGTTGATGCTTGACTGGAGGGTAACACAGATAAATGGGCTTCTGGAAGCAGGCCTCCCTCCCTCTCTACATCACCTTCTTGTTGGACTAGCCATTTCAAGTAATATTGGTGGAAGCCAGAGCCTGGAGTTGCTCCCACCACCATTGGACCTACAACTGTTTGCACCCACTGGCCTGGCCTGTGATCTTCCTAAATTCTTCATCATATCATGTGGCTTTCTGAGTCTGAAGAGAGATTTATTGCCTAGTATTAGACTTATGGGCTAATATTGGACTTAAGGATTTGATCTGGACTAGTCTGGGATATTTTTTAAATATACAATTACTCTTTGATATAAAACTCATACATATATGTGTGCAACTGAATTGTTTCTCTAGTCAACCCACACTGAACTATAACTTTTGGTGCTTTGAAAGGTTCTGATCTTATCTCAGGTTTGTTTATGAGTACCATTTTGTTCCAATAAAACCAGACTCACTGCCATTGAGTTAATGTAGACACATATGACCCTATAGGACAGGGTAGAACTGTTTTGGTGGATTTCTGAAACTTACTGTTTAAGAGAATAGAAAACCCTGTCTTTCTCCTGTAAAGTGCCTTGTGGTGTTGGGCTATTTCGAACTATGGATCACGCAGATCACAGCCCATTTTATAACTACTACACCCCCAAGGCTCCTCTAGCGGCTCAATAAGACAAGGTAAAACTGTCCCTGTGAGTTTCCAAGACTGTAACTCTTTTTTTTTTCTCTCCTTTTTTAAAAAAAATCATTTTATTAGGGGCTCATACAACTCTTATCACAATCCATACACACATCAATTGTGTAAAGCGCATTTGTACATTCATTGCCCTCATCATTCTTAAAACATTTTCTCTACACTTAAACCCCCAACATCAGCTCCTCAGCTTTTCCCCTCCCTCCCTGCTCCCCCCTCCCTCATAAGCCCTTGGTAGTTCATAAATTTTTATTTTGTCATATCTTGCCCTGTACAACGTCTCCCTTCACCCACTCTTCTGGTGTCCGTCCCCCAGGGAGGAGGTCACGTATAGTTTCTTGTAATCAGTTCCCTCTATCCTACCCACTCTCCCTCTACCCTCTCTGTTTCACCACTCACACCACTGGTCCTGTAGGGTTCATCCTCCCTGGATTCCCTGTATTTTCAGTTCCTATCTGTACCAGTGTACATCCTCTGGTCCAGCCAGACTTGCAAGGTCGAATTCGAGTCATGGTAGTGGGAGCGAGGAGGAAACATTAGGAACTAGAGGAAAGATGTATTTTTCATTGTTGCTACATCGCACACTGACAGGCTCATATCCTCCCCAAGACCCCTCTGCAAGGGGATCTCCAGTGGCCTACTAATGGGCTTTGGGTGTGGGGGGTGTGGACAGAGGGCAGAGATGTAAACAGAAACAACAATGTAGCTGAACCCCAATCTATCGCTGATCCCTGCCCGTGGAGTTGCAAAGGTTTAGTCCCCGCCACAAGGCAGCGGTGGTAAGCTGTGGCTTGCCGAGAAAAAGTCCCTGTGCAGGCCTCCCAGACTGTGGGAGAACCAAGAGCAGAGATGTAAACAAAAGCTACGAAGTAGCTGAACCCCGATCCCTGCCCATGGAGTCCCAAGGTCCAGTTCCTGCCCTGAGGCTGGCAGGGGTAAACTGTGGCTATGTTGAACCCAAATCCCCCTATGGGCTCCGGTAGAGACAGTGGCAGGGCCAAGGTCAAGTCCCAGCCAGCTTCCACTGAGTTAAGCCAAAAGCCCCAAGCCACTCAAAACCCCGTGGGTCTGTGCCTACTTATCTTTATGATTCTCCTCCTGTGTTCTAGTTGTGTTAAAGTTCCCTGTAAGCAACTCTCCTGGGCTGGATTCTGCGGAGTCCCTCTGGCATGTGTCACTCCGTCGCCATCTTCCCTGGAAGTCTCTCCGACTGTAAGTCTTTATGGATGTAGAAAACCTCCTCTTTCTCCTGAGGAGGAGTGGCTGGTGATTTCAAATTGCTGACCCTTTGGTTAGGAGCCCTACATATAACCAGCACACCACCAGGACTCCTTGTTACAATAATTTACTTACCACATTAATGTAGAATAATTCTAAATATAAATCTTCAGACCAATACTCCCTAACTGTGTGGAATACTAGTTTCCCTCAGAATATGAATTGTAACTAAAAAAAAAAAAGTTTCTGTTGGATGGGTATAGGGGGAGCAAGCCACTAAACCACCCAAGGGGAGGGTATTGTTTATATCTCCACAGGAGAAGGAGAGAGACCAGGCTTCAACCCAGTATGCCAAGATGTGAATACAACATAACAGCAAGTACCAGGGAACCAATAGAGAGGTCTGTGGGGCCGGCCTCAATCCAAGTATATGGACACCACCCCCCATCAGAAGAATGCACTTCAGAAGAGGCCAGCATTGAGGCTATAGCTTGGGGAGAGGAGTACGTCTGATTACAGCACACAGGAGAAACAAAGAGGGATGGAGAGGGAGGGGCACACATCCTAGACCACCAAGCCCAAGGACGATATTCCTGTTCAGAGAAGACAATGAGCAATTGGAGCATAGGGCTGGCCTCCCCACAAGACACAGCGCCCCTCACTGAACCATAGTGAACATGAGAGACACAGTGCAGGAACTGTGCCCAATCTGACCCTGGGGAGAAACACTAAGGGCACGCAACAGAGCAGCAAAGGGAGCAAAGTGATGAAATCCCTTGGGAATACCAAAAATAGACTTTGGAGTCAGAGTGTGGCACTCCATCAGACTCAACTGGAAAACACTCGTAGAGGTCAATAAACAGAACTTGAATTATTTTTAGGCTTTTCTATTTTTGTCAGTGGCTTTCCTTTTATTGTTATTTGTTTTTGTTGTTGTTATTATTTTATTGGTTTTGATTTCCTCTGTGGTTTTGTTTGGCTTTGCCAGGCTTTTGCACGTCTCAATGTCTCTGCATGTCTATCTAGATAAGATAGGCATGATAAACAATTCAGAGACATAAAAAATGGGACCGATGGTTCTGTGGGGATATGGGAGAAGGGGAGGTGGGAGAAAGGCAGGCAGGGGGAACCAACCCAGGGACAAGGGTAATACAAGTGAACTAAAATCAATGGGGAGAAGGGTGTAGGATGCCTAGGGGGGCTTAATCAAGGACAATGTGACAGCGAGGGGAGAAAGGCAGAATTGATCAAAAGGATCAACATATAACCCCCTCCCAAGGGGATAGACAACAGAAAAGTGGGTGAAGGGTGACAAAAGATGACGTAAGATATGAAAATAATAATCTATAACTTATCCAGGGTTCACAAGGGAGGGCAGGTGGGGGAGGGAGGGGGAAAATGAGAAAGTGATGTCAAGGGTTCCAGTAGAATGAAAATGCTTTGAAAATGATGATGGCAGCATATGTACAAATGTGCTTGACACAGTGGATGAATGTATGGATTGTGATGGGAGATGAAAGAACCCCCGATAAAAGTATTAAAAAAAGTTTCTGTTGGATGTATGGTTTAGTATTTTGCTAATTTTATCTACGACCTGGTGATAAACAAACATGTTGAGCACTTTAGAAAATTCCACAGTACAGACACATGTTGGAAACCTTAGTATAGGCTGATGCTTCCAAAATGGTTTGGGGATCTCGTTAGGCATCTTTGTTTATTTATGTTCTTCAGAACCGTCCATGTTCTCAGTATGTGTAGAACACAAACTCCATGGTACTAGGATAAGTTACAAAATGGGTTAGGCCCTTGTATGATTGTTCAAGAAAGCCTGTGAAAGACTGAATTCCATATTTTTAAAACTCCAGATAATTTTCTTTTAAATTTTATGCAATGAAAATATCTTCTCTATATTTCAAAATATCCAATAGGTAAAAGTTTAAATGATTGCTTTAGTCAGACAAATTAAAGAAAGAATTAAATAAAAGGTAGGAGGGAGGGAGTTAAAAATGAGGGTGTCAGAGGTAAAGGGAGAAGGATTAAGAAAGCTACAAAGAGAAGGGAGGGAAAGGGATAAAAACAGAAAGACTGACAATTCAGGTTGTCCATCGAACAAATACTACAATATGTGTTATTTTCCTATTGTACTGCTCTGGTTAAAAAGAACAGATAATCAAGTGATTTTGCATTGTTTTTGGAACGCAAAAAACAACTGATATATTGGAATGTAAAACATTGGTATGACCAACTAATTCAATTATGGTATGGAATTTCTGATTCAGTTATTTTGAATCTATTCGATGGCAGTGTTTGGATTTGAAGTCACTGTAAAAACACTTATTTAAATCATATAAGAAAGTAGGTTGGAGAATATTATTTCATGAAATCCAAATGTAGAAAATAAGCACATTATAAGTGATCCCATTAAAACAATATGTTTTGTAAAACTTAGGGTAAGTTGCTGAATAGTGAAATTTTTATGTGTATACCTCTGAGTGCTTATTAGAACTTATTCTAAGCCTGAGGCTACTTAAACATTACTGCTCACCTGTGAACTCCATTATTAAACAAGGTCACTTATCACACATCAGAATTGCAGCTTACCTTAGTTAATTGTTAATAGCTCAGTCCTCTTGCTTTCAGTAAACAAGGTATCAGGACAGTATATATGGGGCAGTTATTTGAAGTGAAACTAATTCCTCACCATCTTTATGCTAAGCATTAAGGAAATTACCATCTATAAAAATATTGTTTTATTGATATATAGTCCACACATCATACAATTCAATGGTTTATACATATTAAAAAGTGTGCAATCATCACAGAAGTGAATTCTAGAACATTTTCTTCTTTCTGGTACTCATTATTATTAGAATCCCATTACTCCCAACCTCCCCTGCCATAACCCCAAGAAACATCCAGCTACTGTATATATATATATATATATATACATATATATATATACACATATACTGATCCTGAATTTCTAATAAAGAAATATATATAAAAAACAAAAAGCCAACAATAATAACAAAAAAAAAACCTCAATTGAAAAGAAAGCAGAAAATAACAAAAACTAGAATACACTTACAATGAGTCAAAATGAAGATCAAATGACAATGTGTTAAATTTTAATGTGACTAGATCTGTCAATTTGTTTTATTATGGTAGTTTGTGTGTTGCTGTGATGCTGGAAGCTCTGTCCCTAAAATTTCAAATGCCAGCGGGGTGAGCCAAAGTGAACAGTTTTCAGCAGAGCTTCCAGGGTAAGAATAAAGAGAAGAAGGGCTCAGCGCTCCACTATGGATGAAGCAGCCCCTGAGAGTCTTATCACAGGTTGGAAACACTGTCAGATGCTGAGGGCCTAATTAATTGAAACAGAATATTGTCAGAAATACTACCAAAGTACCAAGAGCACTATTTGAAATATGACCGAAGAAGAGCTGATTTCTTGGAGTAGAGTCTACCACACTATGTTGACCAGAATCCGGTAAGGCGTGTGGAAATGGACCCTTTCATATCTTCATTGGCTGGTAAGGCTTGACTCAAGGTCAAGGAGAAACAACTGAAAGGGTCAGCTAATGATCAGAACTTGGAATGTGAGAAGTACTCAGAAATTAAGTGGAATGAATGAAGATCGATGTCCTAGGCTTTGATGAGCTGAAATGAATTGGTCTTGGCCATTTTGAATTGGAAAATCATATTATTTACTATTCTGGGAAAAACAAAATCAAGAGTAATGGTGTGGTATTCATTGTCAAAAAGGACATTGTAAAATCAGCCATGACATACAATGCTGTCTGCGATAGGATTATATATTTCTACCTTTAAGGAAATTCAATAAATCCAACTATTATTCAAATTTATGCACAAAAGGACTTATACACAAGGACTTCTCCAGATGGAAACACAGAAATCAAATTGACTACACTTGTGGGAAGAGAAGATGGAAATGCTCAATTTCAGCTGCTAAAATCAAGCCAGGAGCTGGCTGTGGAACAAATCATTAATTGCTCATATATAAGTTCAGGTTAAAATTAAAAATAATTAAAACAAGTCCATGAGAGCCTACATATTATCTTGAGTCTATCCTACCTGAATTCCAGGAACATCTCAGGAACATATTTGATGCACTGAACACTAATGAGAGAAAACCTAATGAGCTGTGTGAGGACATCAAGACTATCATTCATGATGAAAGAAAGTTCATTAAAAAGACTGAAAAGAAACAACAAAACCCACAAGGAAGATGCACAACAGCCTACCCCCACATGAATACTGAAGACAAAGCGGGTACATAAGCAAATGCAGTGAAAAAAGATGATGGTGCCAAGCTGTCAACTTGCACAGAATCTGGGGTCCCACATGCTGGAAGATAAACAAGGGGCCATCTAACTGAGAAACAACAAAGCCCACATGGAAGAAGCACACCAGCCTGTAAGACGACAAGGTGGCGAAAGGGTCAGGTATCAGGCATCAAAGACAAAAAAAAAATTGTGAATGAGGGGGAGTGCAGAGTGGGAACCCAGGGTCCATCCGGGGGAAATTGGACATCCCTTGCAGAAGGGTTGTGGGGAGGTGAGGAGCAAATTGGAGTGCAGTATGGTAACGATGAAATATGCAATTTTCCTCTGATTCTTAAATGCTTCCTCCACTCCACTACCATTATCCCAATTCTACTTTACATATCCGGCTGGACCAGACGAGGTGCACTGGCACAGATAGGAACTGGAAATACAGTGAACCCAGGACAGATGAACCCCCCAGGACCAGTGGAGAGAATGCCAATGGTGGGAGGGTGGAGGGAAGGAGAGGGAGGAAGGGGGAACAGAGGACAAGGTCTATATGTGGCCTCCTCCCTGGGGAATGGACAGTGGAGAAGTGGGTGAGGGAGATGTGGGATGGGGTAAGATATGATAAAATAATAATAAATTATAAATTATCGGGGGGAGTGGGAAGGGCGGAGTGGGGAGGGAGGGGGAAAATGAGCTGACACCAGGGGCTCAAGTGGAAAGTGGGTGTTGTAAGAATGATGAAGTCACCATATGTACTAAAGTGCTGGTCACAGATGACGTATGTACAGATTATGATGAGTTTTATGAGCCCCTAATAAAATGATTATTAAAAAAAAGAGTTGTATGAGCCCCTAATAAAATGATTTAAAAAACAATAAATAAATAAATAAGACTGAAAAGAAAGAAAATGTCAAAGTAGATGTCAGGAGAGACTCTGAAATTTGCTCTGAATTGTAGAGTAGCTAAGACAAATAGAATAAAGAATGAAGTCAAGTGGCTGAATAGAAAATTACAAGAAGGTAGATCAAAAAGACAAAGCAAAATATTATAATGAAATGTGTTCAAGGAACTAGAACTGTAAAACCTAAAGGGAAGAACATACTCAATATATCTCAAACTGAAAAAAAATTAAGAAAAAATTCAAACTTTGAGTTGCAATATTGAAAGACATTGTGGGCAAAATATTGAATGATGCAGGAATCATGAAAGATGGAAAGAATATACAGAGTCACTATACCAAAGAGGACTGGTTGACATTCCAATATTTCAACAGGTAGCCTATGAGCAAGAACCAATGGTACTGAAAGAAGCTCAAGCTGTCCTGAAAACATTATCCAAAAACAAGTCTCCAGGAATGGATGGAATACCAATTGAAAGGTGTCAACAAGCTGATGAATCACTGGAAGCACTCACTTGTATATGCCAGGACATTTGGAAGAGATACTTGAAAGAGATTGACCCAATAGAATACTCACATTATAGTACACCATAACTGATATCACATGCTTGTAAAGTTTTGCAGAAGATCATCCAACAATTGTTGCCACAGTACAAAAAGTGAGCTTCCCAAGGTTCAGGCCAGATTCAGAAGAGGTGATGCAACAAGGGATGGTGTTGCTGATGTCAGATGGCTCTTGGCTGAAAGCACAGAATACCACAAAGATGCTTACCTGTGTTTTATTGACGATGCCAAGGAATACAACCATATGGATCATAACAAGCTATAGATAACCTTGAGAAGAATGGGAATTCCAGAACATTTAATTGTATTCATGAGGAACTTGTACATGGATCAACAGGCAATAACAGAACAAGAGAATACTGCATAGTTAAAATCAGGAAAGATGTACAAAAGGGTTGTATCTTCTTACCATAAATATTATATTTGTATACTGAGCAAATAAACAGAGAAACTGATTTATGTGAAGAAGAATGTGGCATCAGGATTGGAGCAAGTTATTAACAATCTGTGATATACAGCTGAGACCACTTTGTTTGCTAGGAAGACTTGAAGCACTTGCTAATGAATATCAAGGATTGCAGTCTTTAGAAGAGACTACAACTCAATGTAAATAAAAACCAAAATTCTCACAACTAGATCAATATGTAGCATCATGAAAATGGAGACAAGGTTGAAAGGATTTTATCTTGCTTGGATCCACAATCAATGCTCCTGGAAGCAGCAGTCAAGAGATCAAAAGACAAGTAATTCTGGTCCACAAGACCTCTTGTTGAAAACCAAAGATGTTACATTGAGGAATAAGGTGCATCCGAGACAAACCATTGTATTTTCAATTGCCTCATCCATTGGAAAGTTGGACATTGAATGAAAATTGAAGTAGAATAAGTGCATTTGAATTGTGGTCCTGGAGAAGAATATTGAAAATATCATGGGCTGGTAAAAGGTCAAACCAATCTGTCTAGGAAGAAGTATAGCCAGAGTGCTCCTTAGAGGCCAGGAGAGCAAGGCTTCATCTTAAATACTTTAGACATGTTGTCAGGAGAGACTAATATCTGGAGAAGGACATCATGCTTGGTCAAATAGATGGACAAAGAAAAAGAGGAAGACCTTCAAGGAGATGGACTGATATAGTGGCTGCAACAATGGGCTCAATCATAAGAACAATTGTGAGGATGGCACACAACCAAGCAATGTTGAGCCTGTTTTGCAAAAGGTTGGTATCCATCCGAACTAGCTCGATGGTACCTAACAACAACAGAAACAATATCTGTATTAGTTCACTTTCCAATGCACTCCATCTGATAGCATGCCATTTTCATCCTGGTCAAAGATCAGAGGGGATTCACTGGAAACAATCCACTTAGGGACCCTGCAAATGAATTTTTGGCTTTCACTGTCATCCATAGTCTTCTGCAAACCTAATGCTCAGAATACTAATACCACTCTATCCTCTGGTCTTAGATTTTATAATTACAATCATTGAATCACACAGGCTGGTGTGTTTCTTCAGTGATGGCTGAAGAAATTTAGCTGGCAACTCATTTAGATGGCAGCTTTTATAAAGTAGGCCCAAGATCCCAGGCAATATTCTTTCTACTAGCTAGTTACCATCTGATTTATTCACCTCATTATGCTATAGTACCCATATCTTCAGTAATTTATTTAAAAGGGCAAGGATTGAGTCTGGTCATTTCATAGGAACTAATTGATCTTAGATTAGGGCTACAATTAAGTGCAAACTCAAAATACATTCAGATATCTCAGATATATATGTGTATGTCCTTGGTCCACTTTAGGGGCATCATTATTATTTTATTGTGGAACATTATAAATAATCCTTATAGGGTTTATGGTAATTTTATTGATAGCATCTTTAATTTAGCCAGTGGTGTAGATGTTAAAATATTGTTTAGAAAGGAATGTATATATTATATAGGACGCATTTTAGACTAAAATATATGGATTGTTGACTTGTACATATTAAAACCATGTTACTGAACACTATTTACGAAAGTACTGAGGGTTGAAGATAGAGCAAAATTTCTATAATGCTCTTTCACGAAGGCAAAACAATACCTGGTAGATCAATATATGCAACATAAAGCAAAGAGAGTATGAAAATAGTAAACATATAATAGTCTGGAGTTGCATTGCTATTTGTTGGACACTCTCAAAGCAAGAGATTTGAACCTAAGTGCAATGTTTTCCAAATGTGTAACCTCGGGATAGTAGTCAAATATGTCTTCTCATATTAGGGCATTTCAGCCTTAAGTCCAAGGGAATATTTCAGTTCCTTTACTAAAGATATGTTTAAGGTAAAGTCTAGTTTATTTAGTGGGGTTTTCAAAAGGATCCTTCCATTGTAGCCTATGTAGGATGTTGTGCACCTCAAAAGGATAGAGACTAGGTCTTGGTTGTCAATTGTGTGTGGCTTGGGTCACCAAAGGCTGGATAGAAACTAGGTCACAAGTGACCAATTAGGAACATAAAAAACAAGTGTATTTACCCCTCGGGGACCTGTAGAAACAATATTAAATGTTTATCCACCAACAGAAGTGAAATAACCTTCTCTAAGACACACATCCCCACTCCAATTTTGGATTTGAGTCTCCATTATGATTCATTGAGCAGTCTTATCAGTATTTCTGTTAATTTTAAGGGGGTAATATATGTTTCATGAGCATTAATCAGGCACACTATCTTGTTGCTTGGGAGACCAGATTAAAAGATTACATGACCTGAGAACAGAGACCTGCTTTTGTCTTGGTGTTTGTCCTTAAAGTAGTGGTCTCATACTATTGTAGTTAGGGAGACATTTGACCTGTCAATCAAGTGGTAGCTAGATGACACCCCTTTGGGGGTATTGCTTTTGTATAAGAGTAAGACCAAACAGAGAAGATCTCTCTCTGCCACTTCACATTCTCCCTTCCTGGTACTTCACTGGGACTCTATGTCTGCCCCAAGGTGAACCCCATGTGGGCATCCTAACTCTGAGAACTTTCAGTGTTGTGCCATCTGTCCGCAAACCTTGGATCCTTGTGACTCTGCAGTCACCACCCTGTGATCTCCCTGCTTCCTGCTTTACATTTCTGCGTCATTGACCTACACCTATGTGAGTCTGAAGAGGGACTGGCTAGCATGGGGCTTGTGGACTTGAGTTAGACTAGGCAGGAGCTGCTTCTTGATGTAAAGTTGCTTTGTAATACAAAGTTCTTTCTTGTACATAGATGAGATTGCTGGTTTGTTTCTCTAGACAACTCAACCTAACACACATGTAATATTTGTCCTTTTGTGAATGACAAGCTTCATTTAGTATAATGGTAGAAAATTACCTTCTATGGGAGGAGGTCAAGTGAGTAAATTTGTTTTAAGATATTTTTTTTCCTTATGAAGATAATACTAGTTGTCTTAGAAAGCTGGGTTGTAGTCCCATCACAAATGACCCTATTTTAGCTGATAGTTAATAGTGTGATTAAAATCTAAAGTGTTATTTTTATTGTTTTCTGATTTCAGTGAACATATACATAACAGATCACTTCCGTTCTTATATTCTTCATGTGCACAATTCAGTAACATTCACCCACTGCTGTCAAGTTGATTTTGACTCATAGTAACACTGTGAACAAAGGAGAAATACTCCATAGTGTTTCTAATGCTGTAAATATTTAGGAAATCAGAGTGCTATCTGGACAACTGTCTGGAAAAGATCTGTATTTGTACCCATTCCAAAGAACTGTGATCCAACAGAATGTGCAAGTAATAGAACAATATATTAATTATACAATATGCAAGAGAAATTTTGCTGGCGATAATCGACCAATGGACGCTAGTTCTTGTCAGGTTGTGTGGCTGTGTATTTCACTAGGAAAGGGAAAGCAAGGTCTGAAGGTGGTGGTGGGTGTGGTGAGTGGAAGCTAGTATACAGATTAACCTGTGATAGAGTGATAAAGGTTTGTCTTTTGGGTAAGTAGTCTCAGAGCTAAAAAAAAATCCTTAGCTTTTTGACTCTGTTTCCCTTTGTTTTGCTTCACTCAGTAGCAGGGAGTGGTGCCTTATGCTTTTGGAGAAAGTAACATGACCTACCTGTGAGTGGTCCAGCCAGGCGTTTGTAAGAGATCTGAGGTCTGGAGGGGGACATAATAAAGTAAGGAGTTTAGAGGCCAGCAACCAGGTTCTCACCCCTGATTTGGGGGAAGCCTGTTCCTTTAGTGTTAAGTGTGTGAGATACTGCTGGATTCTAACCCAAAGAAAGGAACCTGTGTGGGGTGGATGTCTGGATGTGCCTAACGATGTGAGCAGCCTCCAGGGTTGCTACCTCAAAAATGAGACTCTCTATGAATCTACAAGAGTCTTTAATCAACCTACTATATAAGATAGGGAGAGTACAAAAGCCTAAGAGAAAGAAAAGAAAAATGTTTCTGGTTTGGTGGCTATCACTTCCTTGGCTCACAGGGGATAATGACCTCTGTTTATGCAGGCTTAGGTGGGGAGGGGCTCTGAGGGAAAGGAGTTGAATTGGAAATATGAACAAAAAAGCAGAGGGATTACACCACTTGCTCTGTGAGGGATTCTGTGTCAGGCTGACCACACAATACGCTTCCATGTAGGGGTCCTGGTCACCGGAGAGGTAGGGGATTGGATAGGTGAGCTAGGATGGGGCTTGGGGTCAGGCAGAAGGGAGCTGGGTGTTTGGAGTGAAATCCTTTGGCCATTGGGGGTTGGGGGAGCTAGAGAGGTTCCATCTGTTTTGCTGAGTGCTGGGACACTTTGAGAAGAAATGAATCTTTAAAAATAATAAGAGTAAGCAAATGCTCAAAGGAGAGAGTGAGAGAATCTTGGAGCATCCAGTTTCCAGGTCAAGTGTGTAGGGTGCATGGGGGAGAGGGGAGGAGGAAGGAAAGGGGAGAGGGGAAAAAAGGAAAATGAGCTGATTCCGGGAACCCAAGAGGTAAGCGAATTTTGGGAATAATGAGGGCAACAAATGTATAGATGTGTTTTATACAATTGATCTATGTATTGTGATGAATTGTATGAGCCCCAAGACATTGATTAAAAAAATAAAATAAAATATTCTTCCACTTACCTCAAGCCCCTATCCCACTGTCAACCAAAGCACACCTTGCACCTGTCACTGCTGTGGAATCTATGGAAAATCACTCCTTCAGGACGAACAATAAGCCTCCCGTTTTCTTGGGGAGTGAAGCCAGTTTGGCTTTGTGAAGGGTACTGACACTTGGCTGTGCTGACATTACCAGGTCCAATTGGCAGCCAAACTCCAGAGTTATGGATAAAGCTGTTTCTGATGTGTGTAAGGTCTCAGGAATTTTGTTTTTGTTTTATATGTTATTTTATGGTACCTCTGTCTATATGGTGGGTGGATACAAAGTATTTATATATTTGTTTATTACCCATTCAGTGACTGAAGATTCTCTATTGTATTCAAGGAATACAATTTATTTTGTTCAGAGGCACCCTTTGGGCCTAATTTTGTTTAAATGTATAATTTTTGTTTAATTTAATTTATTCACTAAAATATAAAGATAGTAATGTTGTTATTATGCAAAATTCTATCAATCTTCATAACCAATCTCAGTTGAACCAATGAAGATATTCTTGCCTCTGTAGTTTCTTGGTATTCTTTTATTTGTATTACATCAATACTCATAAAATTGTATAGTCCAGTGAATACTAGATTCTAATAACTACCAAAGATTGTTATGCAATTTTGATGAGCTTCAAGTCTTACTCAGAATATGCAGAAACATATGAAAGATAATTCACTATTCTGAAGGAAGAAGCTGCATTGAAAGCATTAGCCGAAAACAAGACTCCAGGAATTGGTGGAATACCAATTAAGATGTCATAACTTACTGATGAAGAACTGGAAGCATTTACTCATCCATGCCAGGAAATTTGGAAGACAACCTTCTGGCCAACCGATTGGAAATGATGTATAGTTCTACCATTCCAAAGAAAGATGACTGAAGAGAATGCTCAAATTATAGAACAGTATCATCGATACCACTTGCAAGTAAAATTTCTCTGATGATCATGAAGCAGTTGTAGGAGCAGAACAATGAAAGGCTATGATTTACAATCAAGAAAGGCACATTACAGAGTTGTATCTTCTTACTGTAATTATTCAATCTGTATGTGTGATAGTTATAAATTTCATGTCAACTTGAAGATATAAAAATATAGGGGTGGAGTCTAGCCTCTCAATCAGGTCACAGACTGTATTAGTCTGGGTACTTTGGAGAAACAAATCCACGGCGACTCACGTATAAGAGAGAGTTTTATGTAAAGAAAAAGTGCATCACGAAAACATCCCAACCCAATGCTGCCCAAGCCCACAAGTCCAACATTAACCCATTTACCCAACACCAGTCCATAAAGTCCTCCACCTCACAAAACAGAGGCAATGATGCCGACTGCAGGAGGAAAGCTGAGTCAGTGAACGAAGAAGCATCTCAGCACTAACAGGGGTCTCCACACAGCTGCTCCAGCACCCAGGGCTGCATCGGATAGGTCCATGTAGCTTCTCCTTGGGGATGTCTTGTAGGAAGTCAATCTTGCAAGCTGAAGCAGGGAACTGCTAAGGAAGCTGCACCCGGTGCAACCATCACAAAACAAGAGACCCAAGAACTAGAAAGGTGAGGCTTCACCACCCATTTATCCCTCCGCCTTTCAACCAGGCCCACATGTGATTATTGGCCAGGCTGGCACAATTAACTAACTCACAGCCTAATGAGTCCTCCTTGTGGGTGTGACCTCATTATCGAGAGGGTCCTGGGAACCTCCCATTCTCTCTCTGCTTTCACCTTCTGTTGACACTACGTAGAGACCTGCAAGAGCCATTTGATGCCATCACCGCCACCATTGGATCCACAAGACTTTTCACCAACCAGCTTGTGATCTTCCTGCGTTCTGCAAATTGCTTGTGGCTATGAGAGTTTGAAGAGGGATTTATGGACTAATACTGGACTTATGGACTTGAGTTGAACTGGACTGGGATGTTTTCTTGATATACAATTACTTTTTTATATAAAGCTCTTAATATGAGTGTCCTAGGATTTGTTTCTCTAACACAGAATGCTGAACAAATAATTAGAGATACTGGATTAGATGAAGAAGACTGTGGCATCAGGATTGGAGCAAGGCTTATTAAGAACCTGTGATATGTAGATAAAACACAAACTTGCTTGCTGAAAGTGAACAGGATTTTAAGTACTTGCTGCTGAAGATCAAGACTTGCAACTTTCACTATGAAATACAACTCAATATAAAGAAGACCAAAATCCTAACAATGGAATCAATGGGTAACATAATGATTGATGGAGAAAAGGTTGAAGTTGTCAAGGATTCTGCGGTGCTTGTATCCACAATCAATTCTCATGGAAACAGCAGTGAAGAGATCAAAAGATGTGTTGCTTTAGATAAATCGGCTCCATAACAACTTTTTAGAGGACTAAGGTGCTTTTTGCCTCTGTGAGGATTTGTAAGCCTTCCTTGCCCTATGGTATTGTTGAAATTGAGAATTGAATTGGAGGCAATTCAGAAGCCATTATAAAATAAATGTGAAATTATAACTCCGGTCACTTCCTCCACCAGCTTTGGGACAGATTGAACTGATATGTAGATTTACTTGTGGCTTTTATAAGAATTTTTCACCCTTAAATGATCATCTTTACTGTCAGAATTTTTTTTACAAATACCAGAAGCTATGCAAGAAGTTTAAAAAAATCTTTTGACTCTGCTAACTTCTAACTCCCTTCACTGATTCTTGTACCTTCAGGGAATTCATCAGTAAATCAGAGTTAACAGCTTTAAGCTCCTGTGAAGAGCATGGGAGAAGTCACTCAGAGGGAGAAATGTACTGGAGAAGTTTTCTGGAAGTAGTAATGGGTAGGTTTCATAAAAGGAAGTGACAAGGGTGGGGAATTTTTCAGTAAAGACTGGTTAATTCTGGAAATTCAGGTTTGGAGGAGAGATGCTCTCTCCAAGAAGGCTTATGACATTGGAGACTGAAGAGAACATTGGAGACCTCCATCATCTCCTCTGCTCTCTTTCGGGTGGGAAACCAAGGTGTCATGCCTCCAGACATACCTTGGGGATGCATGCGTAAGAAATGGGACATGTTGAATCCTCCGACCCTAAAAATAAACACCCTGAAAAACCTATTGATCTAGATCCTAAGCATCCCACAGGAAAAAAATAGTGTGAAGAGATAAGTTTATTGATATGCCCCAGTTATCAAAAACATTATGAGTTGGGCAAGGTGCCAGCAACCATATGGATCTCTAATCATTTTTTAAAAGCAGGGAGTAGTCTGCCTACACGAAAGAAGTTTAATAAAATGTTGCCTGTTTATCATTCACACTGCTCTTCATAGTTTTGGGGAGCTGAAATATTTCTTTAAAAATTTAAAGCTAAAGGGCTTCTATGAAGATGGTGAAGGTCTCAGCTTAACGATGTCACTTGGGAAGAAATGCGAGATAAAATGAGAAAATGGAGAGAAGAAAATTCCCAAAATAGTGAACAAATTGTAGAAGTTGGAGAAGAGTTAATTGATGAATAAGCCTCTAAGCTTGGAGATGAGATTTGAATCATACATGAACAAGTGATGATTGCAGCCCTAGACTATGGTCGGGATGAGTTGGCATTGTTTTGTCTTCAGGAGTTGAGAAGACGGTTCTCTGGCAGTCACAGAGTCAAATGATTAACTGGCATGAGATTTGAAGCCATGGAAAGATATGATGATGCTATACAACTCTATGACCGAATTTTACAAGAAGATCCCACTAATACTGCTGCAAGAAAGCGTACGATTGCCATTTGAAAAGCCCAGGGGGAGAATGTGGAGGCTATTTGGGAGCTTAATGAGTATCTGGAACAATTTGTTAGAGACCAAGAAGCCTGGCATGACTTGCAGAACTTTATATCAATGAGCATGACTATGCACAAACAGCCTTTTGTTTAGAGGAGCTTATGATGACAAATCCACATAGCCACTTGTACTGTCAGCAGCACCCTGAAGTTAAAGCTCCCCAAGGTGGACTTGAAATCCTCGAACTTTCAAGAAAGTATTTTTCACAGTCATTGAAACTAAACAACAGAAATATGAGGGCTTTATTTGGCCCTTTATTTGGCCTTTATATGTCTATATTGCTTCTAATCCAAGAGCAAGTGCAAAAATGAAAAAGGACAGCATGAAATATGCTGGTTGGGCAGCTAGTCAAATAAACAGATCTTACCAGTTTGCAGGTCGAAGTAAGAAAGAAACCAAATACGCTCTTAAGGCTGTTGAGGACACGATGGAAACACTGCAGATCACTCAGTCTGAGGGTCTCAAGAACTCTTCTTCCACAGATATCATAACTGCACAATTGAACTGACTGGCCTGTGATTTATTTACTAAATGCCCAGTGCGATTTATACTAATTTTCTGTTAATGAGGCAATTGTAAAGAATGTGTTTATATCAACCTAAAAATACCTTTTACTACTAAGCAGGAAGATGGAGAAAATACAGAAAAGAGCAATTTAAGACGACTCTTAATAATTGTATATAATTTTCTTCATATCAACTTATATATACATAAATAACTGCTTTTAAACCACAATCTGATGGACAAGTAACCTTGTTAAATAAACCATGGTGATTTATTAAACTTAAAAAAAATTTAAAGCTAAAATATCTACTGTAGTAGAAACAAGATTATTCCAAGATCCTTTAAAATCATTACTTGAACAACTTAGGTCTATCATACAGCGGCCACATGTTGTTTAAATCCTTGCTTATCAACTTCTGCCCTAGTTTTGCAAGTCATGGTTGCCTTAGTTGATAAGTGCAAAAAGTCTAAATTGCTGCAAATAACTGAGCATAAACTCCCATAAACATCTTTCTCATCTAAAGAAGTTCAAGTTCCCGATTGTGTGTCCAAACTGACTAAAGATCTGAACCTGAAATTTTAGGTGGGCTACTGTATCATTCACCAGGGAGTTATCAGTCTCCCTTCAGAAGATTGACTCACCTGCAAGTGCACTGTTATATTCCTACATATACTACTTTTAATCTAAAATTATGTTAATTATCTAGCCTTTTGCAGTTTAGAGGGCTAGATGGTTGGACTAAAAATGCTTCCGTTTGAGACTGAATCCATGACATGCTGGTAATCTAATGCAGTGTTAAAGTTGTCAGAAAAATTGATGTTTAAACTATCCTTTAATTTGCATCCACTTTCAAATTTTACCAGCTTTTACCTAGTGCAATTAAGATTAAATTATGAATCCCCCTTTCAGTTATCTGACTATCTCTAGTATCTTATTTTAATCTCCCTTGAAGTCTAGTTAAATAATTACTTATGTGACACCCACTTACAAAAACAATATCCTCACTTGTTTTTCAGGGAAAATAAATGTTTTCTATCAATTTACCTAGTCCTTGAGAGTTAGGTGAGCTGTGAAACAAGTGGAAGTCCAACCCTTAAGTTGGGGGTGGTCATTTTGGAGAGATTTAATTCCTAGTTCTGTTATACTTTAATTGGAACAGTCTTTGACAATTTTATCAATCACCAAGTATCAGACAAAGCTGCGGAGAGATCAGAGCACAGGAGTAATGCTTAAATTCTTTGGCCAAAATGTCCATGAACAACAACAGCTTTGGATTTTATTTTTACTAGCCCAGCAAGTTAGAATCTCTGCAGTAGTCAACTCATTTTGTAGCCCACAGGTAAGTGTACCAGAAAAGGTAGAACGGGACATACCTAGATATGAAAATGGGGCACATAGCTATAAACTGTTATACCCCACCCGGCACCAGATTTTAATAGCTACCATCAGCAATAGGCACATGAGGTAGATCAACTTTACAAGGGATAGAAATGCTTTCAATTTGCATTCCAATCTTAGTATTATTTTTCACTTCTGCCTCTCATGTAGTAGAGGAAAAATAATGGTTTGGCCCAAAGTGATGTACATGGGCTTTAATCAGGAGACTCCTGATGAAGACATGTGAAATTGTATACAGTGGAAAATCAGTCCTGTGAGTTTAAAAAGCTTGCTATGACCACTATCTTAAGCCAAGCTGAAGCCCGGGTTAACTATCAGTGTGCTACTTCAACCACTAGTCAAGAGGAGGAAATGCATCAGTGCATTTCAGTCTTCATCCAATGTCTTGAACCTCCTATGCCTTGAGTTATGTTATACTTTGGACCTATCCAAAATCCATCTCAGCAATCTAGCTACACACATATTTTTAAGCAGTAAACTACACAGGTGGTCAGGACAAATCCTGGAAGAAGCATGGAAAGGTAGTGTGCTTACAGAAAGAGATTCTGACACACCACACATACACACACAGTAAGATGTTTGGCCTAAGAATATCCTCCGAGGTAGAATATGTAGGAAAAAGGGAGTTATGTTTATTTTTCCTCTCATTTCAACCAGTTAGATCAAGCAACCCCTTCCTCATTGTTTTAAACAAAAACATACGTTAAAAATGCTTGAAAGTAATCAAGCGGCCATCAAGCTCAGAAGCAAAAAAGCCCACATGGAAGAAGCACACCAGCCTATGCAACCACGAGGTGTCGAAGGGATCAGGTGTAAGGCATCATCAGAACAAAAAATCTTACCATAGTGAATGATGGGGGGAGTGCGGAGTGGAGATCAAAAGCCCATTAGTAGGCCACTGGAGATCCCCTTGTAGAGGGGTCTCGGGGAGGAGATGAGCCAGTCAGGGTGCGATGTAACAATGATGAGAAATACAACTTTCCTCTAGTTCCTAAATGTTTCCTCCCCGCTCCCACTACCATGACTCGAATTCGATCTTGCAAGTCTGGCTAGACCAGAGGAGGTACACTGGTACAGATAGGAACTGAAAATACAGGGAATCCAGGACGGATGAGCCCTATAGGACCAGTGGTGTGAGTGGCAAAACAGGGAGGGTAAAGGGAGAATGGGTAGGAAAGAGGAAACCGATTACATGTGTGTGACCTCCTACCTGGGGGACAGACAACCAAAAAGTGGATGAGGGGAGACGTCGGACAGGGCAAGATATGACAAAATACCCATTTATAAACTATCAAGGGCTCATGCGGGAGGGGGGAGCGGGGAGGGAGGGGAAAAATGAGGACCTAATGTCGGGGGTTTAAATGGAGAGAAAATGTTTTGAGAAACGATGTACAAATGCGCTTTACACAATTGATGTGTGTATGGATTGGGATAACAGTTGTATGAGCCCCTAATAAAATGTTAAAAAATATATATGTAGCAGAAGAAATAAAAAATGGATTAAAAGGGAAAACAAATTTAAAAAAATCTTTGAGAGTAAAGTAGGGGAGAGATAAATACATAGTAATATTTGCTTTTAGTCTTATATTGTTCTTAGACAGACATAACATTCATAGGCATCCATCTATTCCTCACACCTCGTTTCCTATGTCTCCTTATTATGGCTGAGAATTTCCCCTAAGACAACCTTTTGCATGACTGTTGCAGATTTTTCTGAAACAAACTCAGCTGAGGAAAATTAGACTATAGACAAGGAACAAGGCTATGCCTGTGAATGACTCACAGCCTCAAGTCAGGCATCTCCACCTGAAAGAGCGTGCTACCCTTAATGTAAAGTAGATTAACAGAGATTTCTACTCATATAGGCAAGGAAATGGTGTTCTGTGTCCCATGTAAGCAGAAAGTAGCTAAAGAAAGACCTCTGTCCCTGATCCCATAACAGATTGTGTGCATGGGAGGGGGATGGGATAAGGCAAGGGATCCAAGGTGCAGATTTGTACAAAGCGTGCCTAAAGTCCATGGTATCATCTTGGGACTACCATAATCAGGATGCCTTGCTACCCTGATGGATGTTCTCCAAAGTCTTTCACAAGAACCCTTAAAAAAATTTGGTAAGAATTACCAAGGCTGAATTTCTTCTTCCTGAGTACATGAATAAAATTCTCCTGCAATGCCCTATGGGAAGAAATGGGGAGGTACGAATAACGAGCACAAGAAAGAAGAAAATGTTATAAAATTGAGCGCCATGCAGGGTGCGATGTAGCGATGATGAGAAATACAACTTTCCTCTAGTTCCTAAATGTTTCCTCTCCGCTCCCACTACCAGGACTCGAATTCTATCTCGCAGGACTGGCTAGACCAGAGGAGGTACACTGGTATAGATGGGAACTGGAAATACAGGGAATCCGGGACGGATGAGCC
>NW_022107407.1:2884997-2898217 GCF_000313985.2 Echinops telfairi
CTGTCTTCCATGATCTCTATCACAATTCATGGAATTCACCTGAATATGATTCTTTTAAAGTTCATATCATTGCTATTTCTTACTCAGGAATGCTTTCTGGTTCTTTATTTACTTAAGCCACTCCAATTTATTTCTTCATTTGAATGGAGGTGATCTTTTGTCTCTAAGACATTGTGGTGGTATATTTGTATTTAATTGGTAATTGTATGTTGGTGTTCCCTTACTTATTTTGTTTTAAAATATCTTATTTAACCAGATGAATATTTTGCTTGATGATTTGGCAGCACTTAGGCCCTCATCATATGTCTCTTTACATAGAGGATGAGAGTATGTGCAAAATTTTCTGATGGTCATATAGAACAGTTGAGTATAGATTAAGTTGCTGTTGGCCACCATTTATGATTAATTAGGTGTTACAAAAGTGAATTGTGGCCCTTGTCCAGTTGGTAAGCTGGAGGAGGTATAGATTTGGCTGGACAGTGTAGGCACTATTACTGCTTTCCATGGGTGACCAAAAGGGGGTGGTGGGGAGGAAGGAAAACAAACCAACAAAAACCATTTTTAAAAAGTTATAAAAACAAATCAGTTAACAAAAGAGAGAAATGGAATGAAAAGAAAATTGGGGGTGGGGGGGTGGGGGGAAGAAAAGTGGAAAAATCCTAGCAGTGGAATGGGGAGAAAAGATGCAAAGCAAAGAAAATATTAAACAAAGCAATAACAACTAGGATAAAAGGGAAAGGAGGAAGGGGTGTAAGAAGAATAGAGAAAATGAAGAGACAGCAAGAAACAGGAAGGACAATGCACTCTGAGAGCCAAGGAGGCCCTGGGGTCAGAGCGCCTTGTCTTGGAACGAGCTACAGCTGGACCAAAGGACGGATTCAGGCAGGATGCATGGTCTGGCACAATATGTTCTTCTGGCCCAAGGAGACACACAGCGCATGTCTTCAAACACAGGGCTGATGTATACCCTCGGCTTGACCCACAGCTGATCTCAGGTGAAGTATGGGAGAAGGAGTTTCATTAACTGCTGAGGGGTGAGATATAGGGGCTTACCACCCTTATGCTCACTAGGAGGGTGTGTGGAATAAGGCGACGACAACACCGTTCATGTTGCCTGCTACCAGTGTAGTCATTGGTGTAGGCCAGGGAAAGCCGCATCCACAAGGTTTCTGCCTTTTCAAAAACATAATTTTAAAAAGTTCAAAATGGCCATGCTTTGTCAGGTCAGTGTACAATTCATTGTTTCATTTGTTTCCTTTTTTCCATTTACAGTCAGTTTCTTCTAGTCAGTATGCTATCAACTTCTTTATCTTTTCCTTTGAAGGTCAGCATTTCAGGATTATTATTAGCAGATATTTCTTTTGGTTTCTTGTGTTCTTGCTGTAGAAGGTCTGGGTAGATTATCTGCCTAGTTTACCATCTCGAAGTTTCATGGATTTACTTTTTGAACTTTGTAATGTGTTCTGATAGTCAGAGTTATCATTATCACTGAATTACAATGATACTTGAATCATCTGGTTTCATCTGCCTGGATTGCTGTTTTCATACTCTGGGAGTTCATATAGTTGCTCATTTTGTTAAAAAAATTAGATCGAGCCTTTTAGCTACAATAGTGTGGTAAGCAATATTTGTAAACTTTTATCAATTTTTTTTGAGAAGGGAGTATTATTTAGAGGAAAACCATGAGGAAAAATAAAGAAGGGCTTTCACTCAATTACAAGAAATGTAACCAATAATGTTCCCATGCAATGTAAAACGATTGTGTTATTAGTATTTATATAATCTAAGAAACACTACAGTTTAGCAATTGGCAGTGGTAACCATCACATATTATTTTATACTTTAAATTGATTATAATATTAGTAAGGAAGTGACATGGTCTGGTTCTAAAGGAGATCCAATGTGGGCAAGAGGTGACATACATTGGATGACACCGAACTCCAGTGGTGCTGTTGAATTCACATGTTCATCCTTAGCTTGAGCGGACCTTGTCTTCTGACTCCTGTGTTAACAGAAAATCACACTTGTTTAGCTATTTACCTTTAGTTTTTTCCAAACTTAATCAGATTTGGCTTTGATTTCAGACTCGGGAGAAAGAGGCTATCTACTTGCTATCTAAATGAGGTTACAAAAGCAATTTGGGTTCATTACCACTTATATGTAGTTACAGTACCATTCTCTTTTCAGCAGAAATGCATTATAAATCTAAACAATAGAGCCTTAGATATATATTTGATAAGTCTTCAGAATTATTAGTTCCTTGAAGGCACAGGCTTGTAAATTAATTAATTGATTAGCTGATAACTTTTTAATGCTTTATTTGTCAGAGTATGCTCAAACCATAATCTAGTGCAAATTCCAACCTATTTACAGAAATAGCAAGAGGTCTGCATACAATACACAAGGGCAAGTCCAAACGTATTGTTACTAGGGTTATAGTCCATACATACATAGATGGTTTTACCAAATAAAATCGGTTTAAGCATATCTCTGCAGGGAATGGCTATAAACACGTTCTCTCAGTAATAACTTGTCTTCATTTCCTAAGAGTGCCTCCGAACCAGGGTCCAGTCGGCACAGGGTCTTCTGAGTAGATTTGCTGGATCCATCACATCCAAGGCACAGAGGTCAGCTTAGAAGGTTATAGAGACTGGATTTTTTTTTAATTTCAAAAAAGTAATCTTGACAGATTTTTGAGAAGGACACAGAATGATAATGTGAGATTAATTGGTGTGAGCTTAACTGGAAGAAGTTTTAAGAAAATGAAAGCTGTATTTGTGAGAAACATACTTGAAATTTCTTTTGCTGAGAAGGATTTTTCTATCACCACAATGCACCTGCTCAGTCTTCAAGTGTAGCAAAAGTTGTCTCACAAGAGTTCATTGAAAGCCTTACCTGTCCACCATACACACCCAATCATACCCCTTGAAACTTTATTGTTGTTCTTCTTCTTTAAACTCAAAGAACATTGAAAAGGAATACAATTTGAATCCCTGGACTATGCAAAACACAGCTGTGCTGAATCAGTGTAAATTAGAGAGTGTAACATGTTTAGGGGAAGGGTGGTTGTTGTTAGATGCCTTCCAGTTGGCTCTGGCTCATAGTGACCCCCTGCACAGCAAAGTGAAAACTTCCCAGGCTTGTGCCATTCTCACAGTGTTATGTTTGAACCCATTACTGTAACTCTGCCAATTCATCCTGTGCTGGGTCCTTCCTCTTTTTCACTGACCTTCTACTTTACCAAGCATGATATTCTTCTCAAGGAACTGGCCTCTCCTGACCCATGAAGGGGTCACTGTAGATATATGAAGATATACCAATGAGTAGTGAATAAATCAGATGTTGCCAGACTAACAAAAGAATGGTGTCTGGGGTGTTAATGGCTTGTCTTCAACAATCACTCGGCTAAGTGAAGCATCAGCTAAGTCCACAGGGAAGAAGCACATCAGTCTATGTGATCCAAGAATTGTAATACAATAATAATAATTTAAAAAAAAACAACAGAGGAGGGAATGGTATCAGACCTTATTTTCTGAATACCTGTTTTACAGAAGTGTCAGGCTATGAATGAGTGAAAACCCATGCTCAGGATCCCCCCTGCAAATTAAGCCTTTGGTAAATCTTCTCTGACTAAGGACCAGGGATGGGAAAGATCTGTTATCAGAGTACATTGTAGGATGGATTGCTGCAGTGGGTTCTTACGTCAAACTGTGACAATTTGTCACTTGATCTCCATCTTGATTCAATGTATAATTGTTACACTTTTAATATTTTCTGCTTTATTTTATACTGCAGTTTTTCTCTATTTCATTCTACTGTTGTTAGGCCATTTATGTTTTTTTTTGATTCTGCATGTTTTTCTGTACTTGAAACTCAGGATAAACTAACCTATGGAGACAATTGGTTTAATAGTTTCAAAGGGACGTGGAATGGAAGAGGTGGGAAATGCATAGCTAACAACAAGGAGGACAGGGAAGAAGAAATATCCTGGAATTGGTAATCAGATGGGTGCAGAACTTATAGGAATGTGATTGAACTATTAAAATAATTGTATATGTGAATTGTATTTTGATGAAACTTAAAAGTGAATAAATTGAATACTAATAACTCAAAAAAGCTGTAACAGTAAATGGACAGCCATCTGCCATAAAAGAACAAAACAAGAAAGCTCAGTATGCATGTGGGAATTGGAGACAATACTGAGAATAGTCTTGCAAACTGGCAAGGATTTTCTTCCTCCTTGGGAGTTGTTTTTTTTTATCATTTTGTTGGGGGCTCACAATCCATACCTACATCCATTGTGTCAAGCACATTTGTACATTTGTTGCCATAATCATTCTCAAAACATTTGCTTTCCACTTGAGCCCTTGATATCAGCTCCTCATTTCCCCCCTCCCTCCCCCCCCCCTCATGAGCCTTTGATAATTTATAAATTATTATTATTTTGTTATATCTTACACTGTCCAATGTCTCCCTTCACCCACTTTTCTGTTGTCCATCCCCCAGGGAGGAGGTTATATGCAGATCCTTGTGATCAGTACCCCTTTCTACCCCTCTTTCCCTCCACCCTCCAGGTATCGCCACTCTCACCTCTGGTCCTGAAGGGATCATCTGTCCTGGACTCCCTTTGTTTCCAGTTCCTATCTGTACCAATGTACATCCTCTGGTCTAGCCAAATTGTAAGGTAGAATGGGGGTCATGATAGTGGGAGAGGGGAAGCATTTAAGAACTAGAGGAAAGTTGTATGTTTCATCATTGCTACCCTGCACCCTGACTGGCTCATCTCCTCCCCACAACCCTTCTGTAAGGGGGTGTCCAGATGCCTACAGATGGGCTTTGGATCTCGACTATGCACTCACCCTCATTTACAATGATATGATTTCTTGTTCTTTGGTGCCTGATACCTGATCCCTTTGACACATTGTGGTCACACGGGCTGGTGTGCTTCTTCTATGTGGGCTTTATTGCTTCTGAGCTAGATGGCCACTTGTTTATCTTCAAGCCTTTAAGACGCTAGATGCTATATCTTTTGATAGCTGGGCACCATCAGCTTTCTTCACACTTGCTTATGCACACATTTATCTTCAGCAATCGTGTCGGGAAGGTGTGCATCATGGAATGTCAATTTAATAGAACAAAGTGTTCTTGCATTGAGTACGTACTTGAGTGGATGTCAATGTCCATCTACCGCCTTGATACTAAACCTATAAATGTATGTACATAGATCTATTTCTCCACCATCGTATATAAATTTATTTACATATGTACGTGCTGTATATCTTCCAAAAGTAAATTTTTCTTTTGGAATGACAAGAACCTGAATTTGGGTAATATTTCTGGCAAGCCAACCCAGGAGAAGAGGGCGCTAGAGCAAGATAGCACTGTTGCTCACCATAATGGACATGAACCTGAGTCTTCACCTGGCAAGATGAGTGGCCTCCAACCCCCCTTGCAACTCTACATCTTTTGGCCTCAATGGTAAGAATCCAGCCAGATCCCAAAGATGAGAGAACCTCACTAGAGAATTTCAATAGTCTCTCTTTGGACTTGGCATCTATCTGTCTATTGTGTGGGATTTTCAATCTTCCCCTCCCCTAATTCAGTAAGGTCTGGATAGAATGGAATTTTCTTTGTGTGTGTATGACTGGCTTTCTCCAGTTTTCCTGTATCTTGACCTTGACCTTTGAAACTAGGTTGTTATTTTGAAGTTTAAAGGTTTTTCTCTTCTTTTGGCATCTGCTGAGAATGTTGTGAGTTTGAAGTGGAGATCAAAAATTGGATTTGAGTGCTCTAAAACAGATTTAGTTTGCTGTGGGCAAAAGCAGGTGGTAAATGTACTTAGCTTCAGTTCTGAAAAAAGTGAGCTAGCCCCTTTCCACAAGATGCCTACCACTGGGGTAGCACATGTGCAACTTTTCCAGGGTAAATAAGTCCCCGTTTTGAACATCACTTAAGATTTAAAAAAACACTTTCTACTTTCTTCCTTCTTCCACTAACGAATGGCTAATAGAACAGCCTATTAGCCTAATAGGACAGCCCTTTGTAAGTGTGCACTCATCATCTTAATTCGTGTGATAAGTCCGTCTAAAATAAAATGTTAACAAAAATATATGTTTTCCTTTTGGATGATAATTAGATGGCATATATATGGATACATTTTCCTTAAGAGATCAACTTTGATTTTGTAACAAATGCAGGCTTATAAGTCAAACTTTTTAAAACTTTAATACTATACAGATGAAGATAAATATATAACAAAGATATATAAAATATGTAATATATAATGTTAGGGTGCCGTGACCCCCTTTTCTGAGAGGATCCCAACACCACTGGCTTCTAGAAAGTAGTGGTGGTGTGCTGGCAACACAGACAGAAAGAGAGAATCTTTTAGCAATAAACTCAGGAAACACTGGGGACTGACCCCCAATGGGTCTACACTACTGAAAGCACAGAATTAGTGAGAAGAAGCCAGAGCTGGCAGGATCTTCTTACATGTCTGGACGCAGGGGACTGGGGGCGCTGTTAAAATCATGGCTGGGGGTTTTCAGAAAAAATAGTGGTTGTTCCTGGTTGCTTTGGACTCAAACAGTGGTTGCTTGTTGCCTGAGACCCCAGTATATCCTTACTTGGCAAGGCCCTGCAAGGGTGGGATGGGGAGGCTGGGTCAGGCTCATTTCTGATATTTGGTGACTGCATCTGGTGATTTATCAGTTAGACCTTTCAGGAGGTAGTCCCTGTCCTTGTCATATAAAATTTTGTGTGTGTATCTGTTTTGATTCTATATGGAACAAATTAAGTTTTATATATAACAACTTTAAGATAAGCTCTATAAGGTACTTGCTAATGTAAAATTGAGTTAACCAATGCTTGCTGTAATAGGAATTTCCTATCATTGTAAAGAAAAGATGTGTATATATTCAGGTCTGCTAAGTTACATGTGCATTTTTTTGTGATTAAAGGATTATTATAAGAGCTGTTAAAAACAATACAAAATTTGGTGCCTGGGAAGATGTAGCAGACTCTGCTTCAAACCACCCCTTTGCTTCCGGACTTCTCTGGGGCCAGCAGCCGCCCAACCAGGGGCCAGGCCCGCGGGCTCAGCCGATGACCATGGGCTCCGTGTCCAACCAGCAGTTTGCAGGTGGCTGCGCCAAGGCGGCGGAGGAGTCCCCGGAGGACTCGGACCGCGTGGTGGAGGAGACGCAGCTGCTGCACGGGGCCGGCATCTGGAAGTAGTTCAACGTGCGCATGGGGTTCGGCTTCCTGTCTATGACCACCCACGCTGGGGTCGCGCTCGACCCCCCTGTGGACGTCTTTGTGCACCAGAGTAAGCTGCACATGGAAGGCTTCCGGAGCCTAAAGGAGGGAGAAGCTGTGGAGTTCACCTTTAAGAAGTCTGCTAAGGGCCTGGCATCCAAAGAAGTCACCGGACCTGGTGGGGTGTTCTGTATTGGGAGTGAGAGGTGACCGAAGAGGAAGAACATGAAGAAGCGCAGGTCAAAGGGAGACAGATGCTACAACTGTGGAGGTCTATACCATCATGCCAAGGAATGCAAGCTGCCACCCCAGCCTAAGAAGTCTCACTTCTGCCAAAGCATCAGCCATATGGTAGCCTCTTGTCCAGTGAGGGGCCAGCAGGCCCCCAGCTCGCAGGGAAAGCCAGCTTACTTTCGGGAGGAAGAAGAAGAGCTTCCCAGCCCTGCCCTGCTCCCAGAGGCCCAGACTTGAGCCATCTGGACAGGAGCTGCCCTTTGGCTATCAGGAAACTTCAAGGAGCAGGCATCAATCGGCAGAGTGGAGAAAGTGGGATAGGGTGGGTAGGAGGCAGCTGGCACTGCCATAGTCTCATGCTGGGGCCCTTTGGGTGGGAAGGAGTGACGCAAAGGAAGCCCCACTAGACTTTATCCAAATGCAAGGGAGGGCTTTTAGGAGAAATCCCCCGAGTCTGCCTGCTTTATCTGAGGCTCTAGCCCTAGAATCCCTGGGTTTTGATAGTGACCAGGATGGGGCAATTTTGGTCGCAACCAAGAGCCAGTACATTCTGCGGGAGCCAATCTCTGGTGTAGGCCAGGTTTTTCCCATATTTTCTCTCCTCATTACCCACTCTTGGGACAAGGTTCTTCAAACCGCCCGAGCTGTAGGTTGTGATGATAGATAGGTGAAAGGGGGGTGGTTGGGGGACAGCTGCAGATCTGCTGCTCCTAAGCTCATTTCCACCTCATTCTGGGCCAATATGGTTTTATTTATTTGCTCCCTTGGGTAACTGCACCTTGGGTCCCACTTTCTCCAGAATGCCAACTGTACTAGCTGTGTGCAAATGACGTATCTTGTGCATTTTAACTTTTTTTTCCTTAATATAAATATTCTGTGTTTGTATTTTTGTATATGTTAATCTTAAGACCCTGGTTCCTGCACTGTGTTCTCAGGTATATGAGCAATCTCAGGGATAAGTTGGCGGCAGCTCCAGGTCTGCACGGCAGGAATAATTTTTGTTGTTTGATCACCTGAAACAACTACTAATTGGAATGTAGAGTCTATTGAACTACCTCATGTTTGCCAATCAGAGCTGGCTTTTCTGCCATAGTGTCCTCTTGAAGCCCCTCCGCCTTGGAAACAATGTGCCATGGGAGACTGGGTTTGTATTGGGTGCCCCCATGTCTTGATCTCCTTCTACTGAAAGATTGGGATGCTGACAGGAAGGTGGTGCAGAGAGGTTGGGAGAGGCTAGGCCAGGTGAAAGGCTCAGAGAGTAAGCCAAGGTTAGGTGAGAGTTGTGTATTAATGTAATGAGGTACTCTTTTACAAACTTTTAATCCTAGGGCACGGCACTCCATGCACCAGATCCATCCTTTCCTGGATGAGGCTAGTCCTTCCATGCACACTGGCGGTGGGGGGTGGGGTGGGGGTGGAAGTGTGCATGAAAACCTGAGATGGTGGCACAGGTTTGATACCCATCCTGTGCTGCCCAGGGAAGGCTTAAATGAAGCAAGGGCTAAAACCCTTGACCTTTAAATTCCAGACTTTTCCTGCTTGGCTTCCAGAGAGATCCAAGCAGGGGCTTCTTTGGGGTGCCCAAAGCGAGGGTCCTGACCTGCTGCCCCAGTAGATCTGCCTCACAGTAGCAAAGGAGGAAAGGGGGGCTCGATTCCAAGCTGTGAGACCACGGCAGACCTACCTCACTGTTGAAACGGGGCAAATGCAATAGAATGCAGTGGGTGATGTATGTCTGATCCTGGGTTTTTGTCTCCCCTCAATGCTGCCCTCTCTAGTTATTGCATTTGTCTGGGTATGTAGAACTTCACAAGTCACTTAGTTGGTGATTGCTATGTGGCTTAGTTTGTGTAAATAACGTGTTGGTCTTTCTCCATGTTCTCTTGGGATTTTTATTGTTTACAAACTTCTTTTGTACCGAAAGAAAAATAGCTAAAGCATCTTGGGCAGGAGGCTCTGAACCAGGCAAAGGGGTCTGAAATGAGCGTGGGAACCCTTATGTTGAAGGAGGTCTTGACCCATCCTTTCTTTGGTGCTCCCCTTCTCTTCCCAATCAGATCATCAGTCCTAAAAACCAGCTTCTATCCTACCCTACCTCCTCCTCAGTTCTCCCACCCTCACTCGCAAACCTCCAGAGACACACACTGAATTTTGTGGGTGTCTCCACAACGTCATGTTTTCCTTTAAAAACCCCGAAGAGGCTGGGAACAGTTGATCCCTCATTCCCAGCTTTCTGAGTCAAGACCAGTTCTTACTAGTTAGATCAGTGGTTCACAACCTGTGAGTCAGGGCCCCTCTGGGGGGGTCCAATGACCCTTTCACAGGGGTCATCCGATTCATAACAGTAGCAAAATTACAGTTATGAAGTAGCATTGAAAATAATTTTATGGTTGGGGGTCATCACAACATGAGGACCTGTGAGGGTGGTGGCATGAGGAAGGTTGAGAACCACTTTGTAAGATGGGCCAAAGTTACTCTCCAATCACAGGCTCAAAGGGTGGAGAGACACACCGGGCTTTCATGCAGACAGTGGGGGTAGGGACCACAAAAGGGAAAATGAATTTTCTAAATATTTCTAAATCACTTAGGAACTTTTTGCAGGTGCAAGAAACTCAGGTCGAAGTGGCCACAAGATTGTTTTCATAGGTGACGGACCAATGTAACTCCATGTTTACTGCTAGAAAACAAAGCTTTGTGTAAAATCTAGAATTCATGGGGAGGGAGGGTGGGCAGGCAGGGAGGAAAGTATATGCTTTTCTGTTCTTTCCCTAATCTCTTCACCTCATTCCTGACCTTCAGGAGGCGGAGCTCCCTTGGGCATTGGGGAGCCTTCCAGTTACTGGGGTGTGTGGGATGGTTGATTTCGCTGTAGCTTGACTTCCTTTCCATCTATTGTATCGTTTTGTAACACAGGCTGATTATTTTTGCCTTCCCCTGTCTTTTTCCCTGGGAAAATACAACGAATAAAGAATTGGTACTTTGGGGAAAAAAAGTTTTAAAAACACTTATGACATTAAATTTTGGTGGATTTAGCTGTAAAATGTAAAAAATGCTAGTGCATCTGTTGATTTCCTAGATTGAGGGCAATTGCAATCTCAAAGGTTTGGCCACCGAGAGACATATGAAGACTCCTCTTAACATTGGAATCAGACACTAGCCAAAAGTTGGCAAACCTGCTTATTGAAGGAGCCCTGCTGGTGCAGTGGTTTCACATTAGGCTGCTTACTGCATAGTCAGGAGTTCACACCATCAGCTGTCCCACAGAAGAAATATGAGGCTTTCTATTCCCAAAAAGTTAAAGTCTTGGAAACCTACAGGATCAGTTCTACTCTGTCCTATAGGATGAATCTGATTGATTTGATTGGAATCAGTTTGGTTTTTGGCTTGAGAGAGCCTACCTATGTTATGCAGTTTATAACTTATAGCTTTGGACCTTCAAGTCTCTCACAAGATGTTACATAATAATCATACTATCAACTAACATAGCAATGGCAGATGACATTCAGGCCAGATTCAGAAGAGGACATGGAGCAAGGGATATCATTCCTGATTTCAGATGGATCTTGGCTGAAATCAAAGAATGCCAGAAAGATGTTTGCTTATATTTCCTTAAATATGCAAAAGTGTTCATCTGTGTGGACCATAATGAACTGTGGATAAACTTCAGAAGAATGGGCATTCCAGAACACTTCATTGTGCTCATGAGAAATTTGCACATGGATCAAAAGTCAGTTGTGCAAACAGAACAAGGGAATACTGCATGATTTAAAATCAGGAAAGGGGAAGATTGCGACAGAGTGACACATACCAGAGGAACTCCGCAGAATCCAACCCAGGAGAATTGCTTAGAGGGAACTTTAACACAACTGGAACGCAGGAGGAGCATCATAAAGATAAGTAGGCACAGAGCCTGAGGGGCTTGGGGCTTTTGGCTTAACTCAGTGGAAGCCGGCTGGGGCTTGACCTTGGCCCTGCCACTATCTCTGCTGGAGCGAGGACCATTTGGAACCTGTAGGGGTATTTGGTCTCAACACAGCCACAGTTTACCCCCTCCAGCCTCAGGGCAAGAACTGGACCCTTGCAGCTCCATGGGCAGAGATCGGGGTTCAGCTACAGTGAAGCTTTTATATCTCTGCTCTCTGTTCTCCCACAGTCTGGGACCCCTGCACAGGACCTTTTTCTGGGCACAGCCACAGCTTGCCACCACTGCCTCAGGGCAGGGACTAAACCCTCTCAACTCCACAGGCAGGGATCAGTGATTGGGTTCAGCTACATTGTTGCTTCTATTTACGTCTCTGCTCTCTGTCTGCCACCCCCCTCCCCTCAATGGTCTCTTGAGGGCTGCGCAGGGGCTTTTTCTCGGCTCAACTGCGGCAACTGCAGCTTGCCGCCACCGCCTCAGGGTAGGGACTAAACTCTTGCAGCTCCACTGATGGGGAGTGGGACTTAACTACATAGTTGATTTTCTTTCCCTCTCTCCCATATATTCCCCGCACAGTCTAAACGGTCTTATTTCTTAATTTTTTTCTTTCCCCTCTGTCTCTTTCCTATTCTCTCAGGCTCCACTGCTGCTGACATCCAGACCACTCCCAGCAGCCTTGGGCACTTATGCCTGTACCACACCCAGCTAGGTGAGTTCCAACACGTGTAGCTAGCCCCACCCTGTGTAGCTAGCCCGAGGCTAGGGAAAGCCCTGATTCACCACCAGAGGATACTCTGCCCAACTTCTGACTGGGGAATTCCTGCCTGTGTACTTGGGGGCATAAGGCAGCATGGCCAAAACTCATCAACATTACAAGCTTCTGAAGGAACCTCTGCCCAACATCCGCAACACCAAAGCAGGCAACCCACCAGCCTACTGGAGCACGCCCCTGATAGGGAAGCCACGGGAAGATAAAGGGGTAGGTTAATCTCATAGTAATAATTAGCTGTGCAGTTCAAAGAAGCATTCCTACAAGTCTCCTAGAGAGAGTCAGTGCTCTTAGATTCCCTAGAAAATGGCACCTGGCTCCTCTAAAACAATGCGATGCTAACAGAAATCAGCCCCAACCACCTCAACAACAACAACAACAACAAAAAACAGGAGAAACAAAAGGCAATGGCAGAAGATATCCCGAACATAACAACCTACATAGAAGAAGCAGACATTGAGCTGGCACAGAAAGGAATTTTCAGAATTCTGCTTGGAGCCATACAGAAAAAGGATGAAATGATAGAGGAGATAAAGGCCATACACCAAAGGGAAAAACAGGAGCTTAGGAAGGAGATAACAAAAACCAAAAGCAGAAACACAGAGCTGGATAATCGACTGGAGGAATCAGAGAAATGCATCAGTGACTTGGAGGACAGCCAAGCAGACTTCAACAAACGTGAAGAGACATCGAAAGTATTCGCCTGGGGAAGGAAGAGGTGAAACTATCATTATTTGCAGATGATATGATTTTATATATGGAAAATCCCAAAAGTTCCACAAGGGGAGTTGTGTAAGCAATAGAGTTTGGCAGTGTGGCAGGATACAAGATCAACAAACAGAAGTCCATCAGACTGCTATACACATTGGATAAGACCACAGAAGAGGAGATCACAATAGCCAAATACAAATAGAAATATCTAAGGATATACCTGACTAAAAGAACAAAATATCTATATGGGGAAAACTACAGAACAGTACTACAAGAAACGAAGGGCGACCTCAACAAACGGAAGAATATCTCATGCTCGTGGATTGG
>NW_022107407.1:2901925-2961576 GCF_000313985.2 Echinops telfairi
TTATCAAGGGCTCATGAGGGAGGGGGCAGCGGGGAGGGAGGGGAAAATGAGGACCTAATGCCAGGGGTTTAAGTGGAGAGGAAATGTTTTGAGAATGATGAGGGCAATGAATGAACAAATGCGTTTTACACAATTGATGTATGTATGGATTGTGATAAGAGTTGTATGCGCCCCTAATAAAATGATTGAAAAAAAATACAGGAAAGAAAGACCAAATGGAAAAAAAAAATCAGGAAAGGTGTGTATCAGGGTTGCATCCTCTCGCCATACTATTTCAATCAACCGTAAGAGAACCAAAAGGTTCAGCAAACCATAAGAGGAGATGGATTTTATGAAGTAGAATGCAGCATCCGAACCAAAGGAAGGCTTAATGTTAACCTGCGGTATGCAGATGACAAAATCTTGCGTGCTGAAAGTGAGAAGGAATTGAAGCACTTGCTGATGGAGATGAAGGATTGTGGTCTTCAGTATTGATTACAATTCAATACTGCCAACTGGACCAATAGGTAACATCATGATAAGTGGAGAGAAGTTTGGGGCTACCAAGGATTTTGTCTTAGTTAGATCCGCAGTCAATGCTCATGGAAGCAGCTGTCAAGAGACCAAAAGACGTAGTCATTAGGTAAATCTGCTGCGCAAGACCTCTTTAGAATACTGAAGAGAAGGATTTTACCTGGAGTACTAAGGTGCATCTGACCCAAGCAATGGCATTCCAATGCATCATATGCATGTGAATGTTGGACATTGAATACAGAAGACTGTAGAAGAATAGCTGCATTTGAATTTTGGTGATGGAGAAGAATATTGAAAGTAACATGGGCTGCTAAAAGGATAAAACAATCTGTATTGGAAGAAGTACCACCAGAGTGCTCCTAAAAGGCAAGGATGGTGAGACATTGTCTTACATACATTAGACATATTGTCAGGAGAGACCAGTCCCTGAAGGAGGGCATCATGTTTGGTAAAGTGAAGGTGGGGTGAAAAATAGTAGATGGATTGACACAGTGACTGTATCAATGGGCTCAGGCATAGGATCAATTGTGATGATGGCACAAGCCTGGGTAGTTTTGGTTTATTATGCTAGAGTTGCTTTGGATCTGAACTGACTCGATGGTACCTAACAACAACAAAATAGCAGTGGATCATTGCCTTTTAAAAAGATTAAACAAGCAATGATGAAACATACAACTTTCCTCTAGTTCTTAAATGCTTCCTCCCCCCACTATCATGATCCCAATTCTACCTTACAAATCTGGCTAGACCACAGGATGTGCACTGGTACAGATAGGAACTGGAAGCACAGGGAATCCAGGATAAATGATCCCTTCAGGACCAGGGGTGAGAGTGGCAATACCGGGAGGGTGGAGGGAAGGAGAGGTAGAAAAGTGGAACCTATTACAAGGATCTACATATAGCCTCCTCCCTGAGGGATGGACAACAGGAAAGTGAAGGGAGACGTTGGACAGTGTAAGATATGGCAAAATAAAAATAATTTATAAATTATCAAGGATTCGTGAGGCAAGAGGGAGTGGGGAAGGATGGGGGAAAAGGAGGAGCTGATATCAAGGGCTCAAGTAGAAAGCAAATGTTTTGAGAATGATGATGGCAAAAAATGTACAAAAATTCTTGACACAATGGATGGATGGATGGATGGATTGTGATAAGAATTTTATGAGACCCCAAATAAAACGATTTTTTAAAATAAGAAAGAAACTGATGATGGCAACGTGTACAAATGTGTTTGATACAATTGATGTATGGATTGTTATAAGAGCTGTAAGAACCCCCAATTAACAAATATATATATATATATATATATTCTAAATAAAAAGCCGATGTTAAACAAAAAGATTAAGCAAAGTGAAACCTAAGCCCTACAACATGCTTAATTTATGATGATGCTAAATTTAAGTAAGTGTTCATTATCATATTAAGTATATTAGGTCAGTAGAAGTAAGCTGAGAAAACACTGTGAGTAGATCACTCCAATAATTTCTTAGTTATGTAAATGAGAAACAATGACAGAACGTTTAATAACTTTAGTTTGATGTTATATCTGAAATTTAAACTTTGTGTTTTAAGATATTTTCTTTGGCTTGATGTTTCTTTTGACTTTTCATTAAGCTTGCTTTATTTTCCATTTGTTTGTGAACATCCCACTGAAATATTTCAAAATGTATACACATTTATTTATGTATTTTACTATGACTTAACCATGGTCATATGAAGTTTTGTTACCCACACAAGTTTTTTTGGTTTTGTCTTGTGGACCTACTAACACATAACAAAAAGAATTCAGCAAAAATGATCTTACATTGGTCTTCTAAAAAGGATTAATATACTGAACGTGGAACCCACCAGACTCCATTAAGATTTCTAGAGTTAAAAGTGATGGAAATTATGAATTGTTGCTGATTAAAAAATTGTTCAAAATTGAAATTAATCACTAAATATATGAATGTGTCTTTAAGTTCTTTATGTGGGAATTTTAAAAGTATCCTTCTGCATATAAATAACAAAAGAAAAGAAAAAGGATTGCTATGTTTTAACATATTCAAGTCTGGGAGAAGGCTCTTATCTCCAGGAGTCTGCAGAAATATAAGGATTAAAATGCCTGTCTCTTTAAATCAACAGTAAAGAGTCCTACTAGGCAAGTCACTTCATGAGAAAAAGATGAGGCTGTCTGCCCTCATGAACATTTGCAGGTCTGTCTTGCCCCATCAGGTTGCTTCGAATCAGAATTGACTTGGTGGAGTAGCCAGAGCCATTATAAAAGAGATGTGGGATTATATCTCAGGCCACTTACCCCACCAGTTTTAGGACAGATGGAGCCAAGGAATAGTTTTACTTTATGGCTTTTATGAGAATTTTTCAATCCTCAAATGATTATCTTTACCAGGTTGGCAATTTTTACAAAGTTCTATGCAATTGGTGCATTCTTTAGATCCTGCAATTTCCCCTTGCTCATTCCTATACCTTTAGGAAATAAGCAGTAGATCAGAGCTAAAGCCTTTAACTCCTGTGAGGAGGGAGAATCTATTAAATTAGTGTTCCAGAATCTAGATTTGATAGGCCTCATCAGAAGGAATGAGGTAGTGAGGAGTTACCTAATAAGTTCTGGAAACCCAGGCTTGGAATAGGGGATACTCTCTCCCAAAGAGTTTTTTTTTAACGTGGTAGACAGGAAGGCCAAGATCTGTCATGATCTCTGCTCTTTTGGCCAGGAAACAAAGTGTAAATACTTCCAGCTATTCCTCTGGCATGCATCCTTAGACCCGAGATAAGTTTAATTATCAGATCCTAAAGAAAAACTGATATTCTTTGTATTAAGTTAGGCAGCGGGGAATTTGGCATACTAGGCACCATTAACCAAGGCTCTCAAGAGAACCTGATGGCATTTATTTATTTATTTTCATTAAAAGATAATTTTATTCGGGGCTATTATAACAATCCATACATCAATTGTATCAAGCATATTTGGACATATGTTGCCATCATTATTTTCTAGACATTTACTTTCTATTGAGGCCTAGGTATAAGCTCGTATTTTTTTCCCTCCCCATCCCCACTCTTGTGACCCCTTGATAAATTCTAAATTATTATTATTTTCATATTTTACCCCGACCACTGTCGCCCTTCCCTCATGGTTTCTGTTTTTCATACACATGGAGGGGGACTGTGTGGTTATATGTCGATCACTGCAATCAGTTCCCCCTTCCTCCCCTCCTCTTCCCACTTTCCCCCTACTCTTCCGGTATCACTACTCCCATTCGTGTTCATGGATTCCTTGTGTCCTGAGCTCTTTTCTCTTATCTGTACCTGAGCACATGCTCCAGTTTAGCCCACAGTGAAAGGCTGTCCTGGGGTCATGATAGTGGGGCTAAGGAAGCTTCAAGGAACCAGAGGAATATTGTGTGTTTTATCAGTGCTATGCTGTGCCTGGGTCGATTCATCCCTTCCCTGTGACACTACTGTGAGGGGATGATGTTCCACTATCTACAAATGGGTTTTGGGTATCTGCTCTGATCTGCGTCGCTCTCAAAAATATGATTTTGCTTGTTTGTTTGTTTGTTTGTTTGTTTTCATCTGATGCCTGTTGTCCAGTCCCAAAGACAGCTCATAATCACACAGGCTGGTGTGTTTTTTCCATGTGGCCTTGTTGTTTCTCTGCTTGTTTAACTTCAAGCCTTTAAGACTTTTTGAAATCTGTGAACCATCCACTTTCTTCACCACATTTGTTTATGCACCCAATTTGTCTTCAGCAATTTTGCCAGGAGGGTGAGCATCACAGAATGCCAGTTTTTTTTAGAACAAAGTGTCCTTTCATTGAGGGAGGGTCTGAGCAGATACCCAAAGTCCATCCACTACCTCAGTATTTTGCCATACAAATATATGTCCCTAGGACAATATCTCTATTTTTATGAATTTGTGTATTTATGTATGTACACATCTCTGCTTATACCTTGATCCATAGCTTTGCTTCCTAGATTATTCCTCTGTTTCTTTTTACCTTCCTCCTGCCCCACTAACGTGCTCTCTCTACTTTGGCCTCTTAGTAATTCCTCTCAGATATATAGCTGTTGCTCCAATTTGCCCCCCACGCCCACCCCCACCCCACCCCCCGCCGCACCCAGGATCTCTATGTCCTCCTTGTTGTTGATTTTCATTCCCTGTTTTTTCCCCTGTCTATGGCATGGTTTACTCACTGCTCCCGTCCCCAAAACTCCTTCCCCACCAAATCCCTCATTGCTTTCTCCTCCAGCTTGCTTCCCATGCCTGTCTTACATAAGTAGGTAAACCAACAATAACAGAGACCAAACAAAATATTTTTAAAAGAAAAAGGAAAAAAACACAATTCCAGATCTGTCCTGTGAACTTTATGACTATCTCCCCACTGGTCCTGGGAGAATTCGGGAGCTGCCCCTCCTAGCCTAAAGTCCCTTTGGGGGGCTCTTCAGGGGCTTTGTGGCTTTGTTTTGCTACCATGGCTGATGTTCCCTTCTTGGTTCATCCTGCTACAGGGATTCAGACCGGACTAATATCCTGCCTTGTGTCCCCAGCATTGTTCTCTGTCACGGTGAGGGCATAACATGTCATGAGCTGTTTCCAGTCCTCTCTGTGCCTTAGCAGCTCCATGTTCTGGGCTTTGTGTGCCAATATGGGGTCTAGACCGTCCCTTTCTCTTTTTTCCTCAGTTTGCTTCTGTGTGGGTGTGGCATGATGGCCTCTCTCCCCCACATACTTCTAGGCAGGTGGTTAGTTTAGCGCTGATTGTAGCTGGCCCTGTAGTCCAATCTTTTCATGAATTTCTCTACGTGGTTACATTGCCCTCAAGATGGGTGCACCTTGGTGGGGTCTGCATGCACACTCCCAATTCCAGGGAGACATAACTAATACTCTCCCCCATGAGTGGGTTAGTGCCCTGATCCCCCCATGTCATCATCTTCCTCCCTCACTTTTTCTCCCTCCCCTTCCCCTATATCCCCTTCTTAGTGTTGGAATAACATATACCTCTTTGGGTGTGGTCTGACCTCTACCCTACTACCTATACCTCAACCCTTCTTGTATGAGTAAGTGGCTTTTCTTCAATACCTACTGTGCTGATCATACTTACCTCAGGGCACTAATGTATTTGTCCTTTTGTGATAGGCTGACTTCACTTAGCATAATTTCCTGCAACTCTTCCCATGAAACTATATGCTTCATTTGATCATTAGTACTTTTTAGGGATGCATAATACTCCATTGTGTGTATGGGCCAGAGTTTACTAATCCACTAGTCTATCAATGAAAATTTAGTTCGTTTCCAATTCTTTAAGATTGTGAATTGAGCCACAATAAACATTAGAGCTCAGAGGACTGCTTGTGGTTTATTGCTTACCTCTTCTGGGTATATGCACAGTAGAGGTATAGCTGAATAATAAGGTAGTTCACTTTCCACTGAGGCTGTATGTATCTACACTGCTACCAGCTGTGGAAGAGAGTTCCTATCTAATCACATCCCTTCCAACATTTTTTTGTTTCTGATTTTCTGATTTGGGCTATCGTCAAGGGTGTTAGATGGTATCTCATGGTTGTTTTATTTTCTGATGGCTAATGATCAGGAACATTTTCTCATATGTTTATTAGCCATTTGGGTTTCCTCCCTAGGGAAACTTCTCTTCAGGTCTTTTGCCAATTTCTTTCAGGGAGTTAACTGTTTTCCTCTTTTTGCAGGCTAGGAGGTTATAGTAGATTTTAGTAATAAGCCTTTGTCTGTGGTGTTATTGATAAAAATTTTCTCCCAGTCTGTGGGTTCTCTTGTTACTCTTTTGGTGAAATCTTTTGATGCACACATGTGTTTTTTCTTTAGTATATCCCACTTGTTGGTTTCAGGTTCATCTGTGGGTGTACCTTTCCCTATTGCCGTTAGCCTATGTAATCCCTGAGCCAAGGTTCTTAGGTCATCCTGATTCCTTTGTTAATAATGGTCATGATAGTTTGAGGCTTTACTTCTAGGTCTGTCATGATTTTTATTATTTCTTTTCTTTGCTATTGCAAGGTTTGTTCTGTGATAGTGTATCAGTCATAAATCTCTCTTCATTTTTCATATATGCACTTACTGCTATCAAGCTACCTCGGATAATTGCTTTTGCAGTATCCCATAAATTGTGATACATTGTATTCTCATTCTCATTAGTTTCTACAAACTTCCTAAACTCCTCTCTGATCTAGGCAGGTACCCATTTGTGTCCCACAATTGTTATCCATCATCCAATTCTTTGCCCTTTGATTTTCTGGTCGTCTGTATGTTGATTTCCAGTTTTATGGCATGATGATCTGAGGAGGACATCTTAGTAATCTCTATGTGTTTAAATTTACTCAGGCTTGACTTGTGCCCTAGCATGTGATCTATTTTCGAAAATGAGCCATGTGCACTTGAAAAGAATGGAAATTTTATTGCATTTGGATAGAAGGCTCTATAAATGTCTATCAGGTCCTCTTGCCTAATTATAGTGATTAACTCTGTAGCCTCCTTTCTAAGCTACTTTCCCAGTGATCTATTTTTCTCTGATAACAGTGTATAAAAGTCAGCTACTGTAATTCTTGAATCTGTGAATTCTTTTTTCATCTTTTGAACAGTTTGATGAATTTCACGGACCTCTCATTAGGCCCATGAAATATGTATATCTTTATTATTTATTATGCTTACTGGTTCCTGGTCTACTGATCCTTTGACCTTTATATAGTGCCCCTCCTTTTCTATTATTATGGTTTGCACCTTGAGGTCAATTTTGTTAGAAATTAGGATTGCAGCCCCTGCTTTTTTCAAGTTGCCATTTGCCTTGTATATTTTCTGCCAGCCTTTTATTCTTAGTCTATTTTTGTCTGCAAGCCTAAGATGTGTCTCTTGTAGGCAACATATTGATGAATTATGTTTTCTGAGCCAGCCTGTAAGCCTTTTTCTTTTATTGTGTGAATTGAGACCATTGACATTCAGCATTATGATCTGTAGATTCATGGCTGTCATCTCATATCTTTTGTGTTTCCTCATCTTGCTTAATATCAGAGCACTGAGTTTCTGTGGGGGGCTTCATTTTGGCCTTCTTTTCTTTCTGAGGCCATGTTGTCTTGGTAATTGTTATCAGAGTGTTGGCTTCTCGGTAGAGTTGGGCTACATAGTGGTCTCCTGCTTGTGTTTGGTGGATGTTGGTTTTCTGTCCATAGTGAGTTGACAAGGATTTTCTAAAGGGTTGGGTGTCTTACAGTGTATTCTTTGAGTATTTCTTTGTCCTAGAAAACCAGTATCTCTATTTCTATCTTGATACTTAATTTAGGGTAGAGTATTCCTGGAAAGTTGTTTTCTTTCTATAAGGTCTGGAAGATGTTACTCTACTCTCTCCTCTTCTTCATGGTTTCTGCTGATAGGTCTGTGCATATTCTTAGCTGAGCACCATTGTATGTGACCACCTTCTTTTATCTTGCTACTCTTAAAATTTTCTCTTTTACCTCAAAGTTGGATAATTTAACTATATTACACCTTGGTGAGTTTTTCCTGGGGCTTAGTTTAATTCAGTGCTTCTCAACCTTCCTGATGTCATAACCCTTTAATACATTTATTCATGTTGTTGAGACCCCTAACCACAAAATTACTTTCGTTGCAACTTTCTAATTGTAATTTTGCTACTGTTACGAATCGTAATGTAAATATCTGATATGCAGTATGTATTTTCATTGTTACAAATTGAACATAATTAAAATATAGTGATTAATCATGAAAATAGTATGTAATTATACATTGGGAAGTATTTATTACTAATTATAAAGAAATGAAATTTTGTCTTGAAGCATGGTGTAGCATGGGTAATAGTCTTAATATAACAACAGTAAACTACATTGCTACACTTTGCAACAGTATGTGTAAAAAACCCACATCAGTGCAAAAGTTGAAATAGCTTCTTTCTCACCAGATCAGAAATTCTCAGGGCAGTCTTTGCAAGAGTGCAGCAAAGATCCTCTTTCACAACAAGTCTGTTTCTGTGTTTAGACTTGATAAACAACAAGCTGGAAAAAACAGTTTCACAAAGATATGTTGTTGGAAATGGAAGAAGAAGGCACAACACAGTCTCATACAGAACAGAATATGACTACAAATGCTTGCTCCACAATTTTGTAACTGGTATTGTAGAGAATTCAGTTCTCACCGCATCACTTTTATCGCTGAACAGTACTCTAAACTGTGGTCTTGCTTTCTGATTAGAAAACGTTTTGAGTTCATCACAAAGCACAAAAACATGTTTTAAAACTTTCCCTGTCGACAACCATCTCACTTCAGTGTGAAATAGCAGAGCATTGTTGGGCACCATCCAACTTGTTTCACCATTGCGAAAACAGTTGACTGTTTAAAATGCTTGCCTTTACAAAATTGACGGAACTAATGGCGCTTTTCATTACTTCTTGTAACTCTTGTGACAGCATCTTCATTGCTAATGTTTTCAGATGGATCATACAGTGAGTTCCAATGACTTTTGGTGACTCATTCAGTACCAAACGTTGAAATCCAGATAAACATTCTGGCACTGCTGGAGCATCATCTGTGTAAACAGCACAAACCTTTTCCCAAGAGATCTTACACACTTTCAGAAATGAACCAACTGTGTAAAATACATCAGGTGCAGTAGTTGTAGTTTCAAGAGGTTTGCCAAAAAGAAACTCATCTTTTTAAGTCACCATCACTAATATATCTCATATAAACCAGTAACTGAACAGTTTGCAATGTCTGTAGATTCATCAAGCTGGATGATAAATATTGGAAGTGGAGCAGATTTAATTTCTTGGATTACTTGATCAAGAATATCAGCAGACATGCCATCTATTTTTCTGTGGACAATGTTCTTAGATAAGAAAATTGCACTCAATTTCCTAACAAATTTGTCTCTGAGTTGAACAATGTCTTTGGCCACTGGCAACAGTAAATCCTCAGCAATGGTGTGAGATTTCACAGCTCTGGTGATTCTGAGTGTCACCAAATATGAAGCTTCAACAGCTGCTATGTTTTGTTTGTGGTACTTGCTTTCTTGAGTCCATCAACTTTGCTTCTAAAATAGTTGGTATCCTTGCTGGCAAAGCTCAGATGCTTGCTATCAAAATGGTGTTTTAGGTTGTTCTGATTTGGCTGATAAAACTTCACAACAAATAACACATTGCAGTTTCTCAATTTCTGTTGTAATTATTGAGGTAAAACCATACTGTAAGAAATCCTCACTATATTTTCTTTTCTCAACGTTCTTCTCTACGTGATCCATCATCATGGGATAGTTTGCTAATGAAAGTAATATATAACAATATCTTTAATAATACAAAAGATGACATATGGCATCGTTCAGTCAATACAGTTCATTAAAGTCTCCTATGATTTACTACTCTCTGTGTTGTTTCTTTTACATACCTGTTACTATCATAAGGGGCAGTATTCACATCAACCACAGCTGAATATAAAAAGACTGACCAGCATCTAGATTAAATTCCCATGGTACAGATATATATATATTGCAGTAGTTGATGATTTTACAGTACATGATTTTACATTTACCCAGTAATTATAATTCATGAAGTGTCATTTTACCTCTAATACTGCTGCTTTCAACACAGCAGCTGCTTTCTACACAGTAGCTGCTCTCTACACATGTACACATGTCCACATAAGTACATTATGGCGCCAACCCTGTCACATGCACCTTTATTTTTATAGGGTGTATGTGATGGGTTTGGCGTGATGATGTCATCTTGCCAGTACTCCTATGTGGGCGTATCTGCATGTGGGTGGAACCACCTGGAGACAGATAGAGGAGCAGTGTTTTGGTTCTGAAGATCATCAGAAATACGTGTTTTCCAACGGTCTTAGGTGACCCCTGCGAAAGGGTCATTTGACTCTCAAAGGGGTCCCGACCGACAGGTTGAGAACTGTTGGTCTAATTGGTGTCCTCTGTTTCCTATATGAGTGCCTGATTCTCATTCATTAAGGTGGGAAGGTTGCTTCCTGGAAATCCCTTGCTAATTTAGCTGTTGATATCTTCATTGTGTCTCGTTTTGATAGACCAATTATTTAAACATTGTTCCTCTTCATTGCATCTGTCATTCATCTCAGTTCCCCTTCCCCAACCTCTTTGATTGTCTTGTTGTACTGTCTTTCCTGTTTGTTGAAGTCTGATTGATTGTCTTCAAGATCACCGGCACAATTCTCTGCCTCCACTAGTCTCTTCATGAGATATGTGACCTTGTGTGCAGCTTCTGTTACTTCATCCATTAGCTACCGTATTTCCCTTTGGTGCATGGACTTTATGCCCTCTATCATGGACTTCATCCCCTTTTTGGTGGACTTCATCTCCTCTATCACTGCGTTATTCTGAGTTGCTTTCCTCATCTTCTGTATTACTCCAAACATCATTCTGAAAATTTCTATTTGTGGAAGATTCACATCTGATTCTTCTATGAGAGTAATTAACTTTGCTGTTGTATTTTGTCTTTCTTGTTTCTTGTTGAGGGTGTTGCAGTGTTTTGCTGTTTCTGTGACATTTTAGTAGAACTGGGCACCATGGCTCTGGGTGACCAAGGGGTTCTGAGCTCTTTCTCTGTGCAATTGGAGAGAATATTTTTGAGGTCTGCCTGTGGCCCACTATGTTGGTTGGTGAGTTCGTTTATTGTGCCAACCTGGCCGATAAACACATGTGGGATTAATTTAAGGGTGAAGGGTTAAATGGCTCAGTGAGCCTCGCCTTTCGAGTTCTCGGGTCTCTTGCTTTGTGATGGTTGCCCCAGAGTGCAGCTGCCTTAGTATTTTCCTGATTCAGCTGGCAAGGCTGACTTCTTCCAAGACATCCCCAAAGAGAAGCCACATGGACTTACCCCAATGCAGCCCTGGGTGATGGAGCAGCTGTGTGGAGACCCCTGCCAGCACTGAGATGCTTACATGTTCACTGACTCAGCTTTCCTCCTGCAGTCAGCATCGTAATGTCTGCTTTGTGAGATGGAGGAGGACTTTGTGGACTGGTGTTGGACATATGGGTTAATGGGTTGATGTTGAACTTGTGGGCTTGAGCAGCACTGGGTTAGGATGTTTTCTTGATGCACACTTAACCTATATAAAAAACTCTCTCTTATACATGAGTTTCTGTGGATTTGTTTCTCTAAAGTACCCAGACTAACACAGTTGGTCAGACTGCTGTTTAGGCAGTGTTCCATGGTGACTCAGTGGCCAATAATGGTGGGGGACCTCAGACACTGGGTTGAAGCTGGTGATTCTGCCCCTGAACCAAGTTCTTCTGGACTGATTGGCAGCCCTTTTTCCCCTTAAAGGCGCCTAATAGAAGACGATGGTGGGAGAAGCCTCGCTGCCACAGACAGGGTACTAAGTGAAGGTGGGGACAACCTCACTGCTACTGGTGCAGGATCTGGGGGAATGCCTCAATAGGGTGGGGGTGCCAGCCACCAGTGGGGACATCCATCACTGTAGTATGTGGGGTGTGCCACATAGGTGTGGGACAGGCTGCTGCTATTGTGGGTGGAGAGAGGAGAGGAACCCCCTCTGTTGCAGGGTTAGGGGATTGTCAGGCAATGTTGGGGAGAGCTGCCACAGTTGAAGGTGATTAAACTTACTGCAGATAGACTGCAGACAGGGTTTAGCCATGGCTGCTTGGGCCACAGGTGGGTGGTGGTAGGGTCCTGCTCAGCAAGTGAACCTGCCACCTTGTGGGGAGAATGGAGCCAGCTTATGGTAGAGTGCTGCAGGCAGGATATCACCATGTGTGGGTCCAGCTACAGCTGTGGAGAACTTAATATGACTGCTGGCTAGCTTCAGGTACAGTGTAAGGCTAAGGAGGGCAATAGGCACATGGTGTCTGTGTTGGGGTCTGAGGTAATGTATCCAGAATGGGCTGAGGAGCCCCAGAGACCAGGTCGCTGATCCCCTGGGTTCCTAATCAAGGCTAGATGTAGGGGAAGAATTCCTTCAAGACCTAGGCTGTATTCTCCACTGCTCTGCTTGGGTCAGGAGAGGCTGGGGCACCAAGGTGCCGCATGGGCAGGGACACGGTAGAGGCCAGGACCGCACTGCACCGAGAGGTCAGCAAAAGCTGACAACACTGCACTCTGGTGGAAGGATGCCTTCTGGACCAAGGATGTACACTCCCCTGCTCCACACAGGCTGGGAGAGAATGAGGCAGTGCTGAGCCACACTGCTGAGGAAGTGGCATGTGCTGTGCCCCACGGGCACAGGAGATGTAGCTGTCACAGGGGTGGGAGGGATTGTCAGGCAATGGTACGGAGAGCCTCCATAGCCACAGGTGACCATACTTGCTACAGGTGGACTACAGGTCAGCCGTTGGGGCCCTGGGTGGGTGGTGGGAGGGCCCAGAGCTTGGTGGCAGGATTGCTACCACGTGGAGAGAGGGGAACCACAGGAGAAAAGAGAAACTCACCTAGGAGAGTGCCATGGGCAGACAATTGTGTGGTGGTCCTGTTGTTGCTGTGGGGGACTCAGCGGAGCCGCCATCAAGCTACTGGCATGGCAACCAGGCGGGGTGGGGGGGCTGGGGGTTGGTAATCGGTGAATGTTGACCAGGCTGGTGTGCAGAAGCAGCATAGCCAGCATTGGCCGGGGATTCCTTGGGATCAGATCGCAGATCTCTGGGGCTCTAAGGTGAGACCGATGGGGGTGAGGGTCGCCTTCTGGACAGAGGAAGCACTCTGGTTTGTTGTGGGGGTCTTTTCACTTACCAGAATACACCCACTCGATTAGGAACCCAGGGGATCAGCGACCTGGTCTCTGGGGCTCCTCAGCCCATTCTGGCTACATTCTGGCTCACTGATTGCCACAAAGCTCCCAATATGGGCTGCTTACCTAGGTGCCATCTTTCCAGCCAGCACTCTAAAATATTTTCTCACTGTCTGCTCACTCTTTTTGTCACATTGCATCTATCATCCCTCATTTATGCATTATTATCTCTGCATCTATGTGACTCCTTATAATTTAGAAGTGATTAGGATTAATTCACACTTTATACTGATTTGGCCACATAACACAGAAAACCATATTCCCTAATGGGATTATATCCACAATTATAGAGTTTAGGATTACAATACATAATTGGAAAACACAGTTGAATTATTATAACCTACTACTCAGAATTTTTCCAAAGAACTATGTAATATAGAGAGCATTTTCAAGTAATAATTTTCCCTAGACTAAATTCCTAGTTTTTGTTACTATTTTCCATGTATATATAGTACATATTAAATAGAGACAATATGTGAAGGAATAAAATAATAAAAAGTAATTAATAATGGGAAACTCATAAAAATTTAATAGGATGTGGCTGGTGTCCTAATTATCGCTGTAAGATGTGCTGTACTATATTCAAATATTTTTCTATCTCCCCCTGAAGTGGTACAACATTCCATTTTTGATGGAATATGTGTACAATTTTAGTAAAATGTTTTGTGAAAAACAAAGAGAAATTATAATCTTCAATGACTTCCATATTGTTCTTTCTCATACAGAATTCTCTATTTTTCTGCTATATTTTCTATGTTTATTTCTAATTCATTGCAATGGCCATTCAGAATTCAGAGATAACATTTATGATTATGGGGTTTATTATGGAAGATACGTTATAATTCAGGTGGAAATGCTCAGGATAGAGTTGTTCAGTCAAAATAAGTTATGAAATTCTTTTAGGACTGCTGATAAATTCTCAAGCTGCATATCACACCTTGTAAGCTTCAACCCAGTGGCACTCAGCTCCAATTCTGTGGGTCAGCAAGCCTAGCCCTCCAAATTAAGTATCTTAAGGCACCTCACTCCACATGCTAACCTTTGCTCCTAAACACTCAGTTTTACATGCTTTGTGGGCTAAGAAGTCTACTGCTCTGTTTCATTCACTAGCTCTTGGTTCTGTTGGAACTGCTACTCTTTCACTCCTCTGAAATTAAACTATCTTCCTGGTTCAAGATTCACTTCATAGGGACCTCAAACTTTAAGGGCCATACTCAGTAATAGTTCTTGCTGGTATTGAGATTTCACTTTCTGTTTCTGAGACAACCCACTTTATAGCTATCAGAATGATAATCACAATTAACCTTGATAGCAATCACTCCCAACTGAATCCCATTAGTGTCTTCCCTGCACCTTCTCTGACCCTTCAGGAAAAGGTTGTTTGATGGGAGTTACAGAATCTATTGCTAGAGAAAAGCACATTAAATAATTCACTACACAGCACATAAGTATGTGGACGGTATGCAGGCTAGAGACAGTAACTAGATTAATAATTACCTAGGGGCAGCAGAGGGAATGATGGGAAATGTAGAGATAACAGCAATGGGTATGAGAATAAAATGTTCTGCAATTGTTTGTGGTGGTGATTTCGCAACTCTTCTTAATATGATTTAAAGATTAAGTTGTGTGATACATGAAGTATATGCCAATAAACATTTTTAATATGCAGACTGGAAACAGGAAGGAGTTAGGATTAATGATATTGTATTGCATAGTTTTCAATGAATAAGATGAAGCAAAATGTGTATGTAAATGGTTCAGTGTAAAACTAATGATCTTCTCTGGAAAGCTTCACCCAATTCACAGTAAGAAGTTATATAAAGTTATGTAAGTTATATAAATGATAGCCAAAGCATAATACAACAAAAATTCTCTTACAACATATATGGAGATAATCAGCATGGCAGGAAAACAAAGTTCTTGGGGTCTTTGAATACAAGGTAAGAACTTAGCACAATGAACTAGCAGACTGAGAATACTCCACACCCTAGAGTTTGATGTGGAAAGGGTGAAAAGTGCTGCTGTGCCTGGGAGGAGAGTGAAATGGGGCCTAAACCACTGTTTCCTCAGAAGTCTAGAATAACCAGGGAAGGTTCAGGTCTTCATTCTATCAAGTAGACAGGTACGACTGAGTGGGTGCGGCATTTTCTTTTCTTTTTTATGTATGCTATAACTTTGAGTCTCCACAGAACCAGTGAGGCTGACAACTTGGGCCATGCCAGCACACTCCCTAGTGCTTGCTGTACAGGTGCTGGCTATAGCCTGAATCACACAAGGAAGGGAAAAGGGCCCTTTTTTTCTACCTTCTAAACCTAAGGAAATGGATGCCACCTGCAAACTCTGTGCAGTTCTCTGCGACTGAAAGGCATGCATCCCCACATACACCTCAATGTTCTCCAGGGCTCAGAAGAAAGCCCACCAGTGTTTTTTTCCCTCTCTCCTTTTATTTTGTGGTTCTATTCTTCATTTCTGCAGCACTTGACAGAGTTAAGTGTCTCCACCTGAATCAGTCATCCTCCTGCCACTAACAGCTGCATCATGGTCTCACAGAGACAGTATTCTTTCTCCATTCACACAAAGAAGCAGAAAAGATAGAAGTAAACATGCAACCAATGCACAGATCCAAAAGAGTTTTTGGAAGAAGGAAAGGCATTATAAATTTTTAAAAATCTACAGAAGAATTATATTCAGACACTTTCAAGGGATGGAAAAATGATCAAGAGAGTCATGGATTAAATAGAAAACTTAGAAATGGCCGAACAACAACAAAATAGAAATCTGAAGACTAATACTAAGGTAATAATATAAAACAACATGTTAAATGACCAAATCAATAGAATGAAAGCAGTAGAAGGCCAAATTAGTAAGCTTGAAGACAAATTTCTCAACTCCAGTCTTCAATAAGAATAATCAACTCAAGGAGCAAAAAGCTCTGAAAAAAGTCTATTAACTATATGCAGCACTATCAAGAAGGACATATTATGTTTTTTCAAGATTCCAGAACAAGAAAAAACAAAATATCCACAGATAAAATACTACAATAATTCATGGAAGAAAGCATCATAAGATTAAAAAAGAGAAGAAAATAACTAGTCAAGAAGTTGAAAGAATGCCAAACAAGATATACCACAAAAGAAAATCACTATGACACATCATAGTCAAATTTTTCAATATCAAAGACCAGAGGAGACTTTGGGGAACTGGACATGAAAAAAAAAAGTTCTCTACAAAGGAAAAACAGTAAACGTAAGGCCAAGTTTCTCAAAAGAAACCATACAGACAAGAATAAAATGATATATGTTTAAGGCCCTGAAAGAAACAAACAAGCAAACACCCTGCCAACCTAGAATCTTACATACAGCAAAATTATTGCTCAGATATGAAGAAGAAAAAATAGTTTTCCATATAAGGAGAAATTAAAAGAATTTGAAAAAAATAATGACCTGTTTAAAAATAATGCTAACGCTAATACTTTGAACAGAGAATCAGCAATATAAACCTACATATATGAGGTGGACCCCCACACCAAAAAGGAAAAAAAGTTCCCTGGGTGAAACTTCCATAGTATGCATTTTTCCCACTACGTGAGCATTGAGCAACTTGCTCTGAGTTAGTACACCCAGTGGCGATGCCTGGGAAAGTTTTTCATAATGTTTTGAATTTTTTTCATAAAAGCAGTTTCATTCAAGCCACGTTTTCTGTGATGGCCAATTCAGGAGAACACAGTGCGCCTGTGGCATTTTGGTCCCTGCACAGGGAAAAATGCTGCAGAAACTGTTGGAATGTTGAACACAGCTTGGAAGTACAGAGCTATGGGACAAACTCCAGTGTACAACAAGTGGTTTTCTCTTTCCAAAAAGGTGAAATGTCGATTGATGACAAACCTCGTTCTGCACATCTGACAACTTCCCAAATGGATGAAACTGTTGGCACTATCTGTGCACTTGTGCTCAAAGACTGATGATGGACCACTGTAGAGAGGAGGAAGCTTTATGGATTATCTTGGAGCTCAGTTCAGCAAATTGTAAATGAAGATTTGGGAATGAGAAAAAGTCACTGTGAAATTTGTGCCTGAGGATCTGACTGACCAGCAAAAAAGCGTGGACTAGAAACATGCTGCACTTTGAACAAACAGCTCCAAAGCTACCCTGACATTGTTTCCAAGGTAAGCACTGGTGACAAAACACGGTGCTATTCTTACAAACCTGAAACCAAACTTCAATCAAGCCAGTAGAACACAGAATCATCACCTCGCCCCAAGAAAGCTTACTAAATGAAATAAAAGATCAAAACAATGTTTATTTGTTTTGTTTTTTGATGTGAAGAGAATAGTGCATTTGGAGTTCATTCCACCAGGTAAGACTGGTAATTAAATTTTCTAATTAGATGTTCTGAAAAGATTTCACAACAGTGTGTGACAAAAAAGGCTTGATTTGGAGACCGGTTTTGTCACCATAACAATGCACCTGCTCACACAGCCATCTCAGTGCACCAGTTTTTGGCAGAAACACAGCATAACTCTCTTGCCTCATGCACCTTACTTAGCTGACCTTGTTCTATGTGACTTCCTTTTGTTTCTGCGAATGCAAAGGGACTTGAAAGGACAATGAATTGATGATGTAGAAGAGGTGAAGGAAAAAGCAAGGGAGGTGCTGTCAGCCATCCAAATGGATGAGTTTGAAAAATGTTTTCTGGAATGGAATTTCAGATGTGGTAAATATATTTAGGGTAATGGAGAGTACTTTGAAGGCAATAAGGTTGTTTTGTCAAAGTAATTTAAATATACAGCTTTGAAAAAAATCCATTTAGGGAGGTACTCCCTCTTATGTATGTGGATATGTATATTTGTACATCACCACCCACACATCAGCCCATTTAAAGCAATACACACAAGAGAAAGACAAGGTTTCTAATACTGATACTACACTCAATCATAGATTCCAGCTTCTACAATTATTTTTTTACTCATTTTATTGGGGCTCATACAATTCATCACATTCCATACATACATCAATTTTGTAAAGCACACTTATACATTTGTTGCCCTCATCAGTCTCAAAATTCACTTTCCTCTTGGGTCCCTGGAATTAGCTCCTCATTTTCCTTTATATCCTCCCTCCGTCCCTGCTCCCCCCTCCCTCATGAACCCTTAATAATTTATAAATTATTATTATATCTTATCTTACACTGCCCGGCGTCTCCCTTCACCCACCCTTCTGTTGCCCATTTCCCAGAGAGGAGGTTATATGTAGATCCTTGTGATCGATTCTCCCTTCTCCCCCCACCCCTTCCCTCCTGGTATCGCCACTGTCACCGCTGGTCCTGAGGGGTTCTTCTGTCCTAGATTCCCTGTGTTTCCAGTTCCCATCTGTACCACTGTGCATCCTCAGGTCTAACCAGATTTGCAAGGTAGAATTGGGATCATGGTAGTTGGGGTGAGGAAGCGTTAAGAACTAGAGGAAGGTTGTGAGTTTCATTGTTGTTATACTGAACCCTGAGTGACTCATCTCCTCCCCACTACCCCTCTGCAAGGTATGTCCAGTTGTCTGCAGATGGGCATTGGGTCCCCATCACATGCTACCCGCATTCACGATGATATGATTCCTCCCCCTTTGGTGCTTGTAGCCTGGTCCCTTAAGCCCTTCATTATCACACATGTTGGTGTGCTGCTTTCATGTGGGCTTTGTTGCTTCTGGACTTGATGTCCGCTTGTTTACTTTCAAGCCTTTGAGTCACCAGACGCTATAGGTCTCGATAGCCGGGCACCATCAGCTTTCTTCACCACACTTACTTATGCACACATTCGTCTTCAGCGTTTATGTGGGGAAGGTGATCACACAATGATGGTTTTTGTTCTTTGGTGTCTGCTACCTGATCCCTTCAACACCTTGTGTTCACACAGGCTTGCGTGCTTCTTCTCTGTGGGCTTTGTTGCTTCCGAGCTTGATGGCCGCTTGTTTGCCTTCAAGCCTTTAAGACCCCAGATGCTATATCTTTTGATAGCCAGGCACCATCAGCTTTCTTCATCACATTTGCTTATGCAAACGTCTGTCTTCAGTGATCATGTCGGGAAGGTGGGTATCATGAAATGACCGTTTAGCTGATCAAGGTGCTCTTGTATTAAGGGAATGCACATGAGGAGGACCAATGTCCACCTGCCACCCTACTACTAAACCTATAAACATGTGCACCTAGGTCCATCTCCCCCATAATCTTAAATATATTTACACATGTACATGTCTGTATTTAGGCTTCTATGTATGCCCTTTAGCTCCTACTCCTTTCCTCTATTTCCTTATGCTTTCCTCCTGTCCCACTACCATGTTCAGCCTTCATTCTGGTTTCAGTAATTCCTCTCAGTTATCTGCTTCTATGATTATTAAATCAGTACACAGATTGAACTCGATTCCTGATTTTAAACTAAGCAATATTCCCTTGCTTTGTTCAAACAACTGACTTTAAATCCATGTACAAGTTTCGTATGAGCACAATGAAGTATTCTAGAATTCCCATTCTTCTCAGGGTTTTCATGGTTTATTATGGGCCTCACAGTGAAATACATTTGTATAGGCAATGAAACACAAGTAAACATCTTTCTGGTACTCTCTGATTTTGGCCAAGATCCATCTGATATCTGCAATGATGTCCCTTATTTTATATCCTCTTCTGAATCTGGCCTGAATTGCTGGCAGTTGCCTGTCAATATACTGTTGCTTCAGTTATTGGATAATTCTCAGGCAAATTTACTTGCATGTGATATCATTCTACATTACAAACATTTTGGGGGTCACTTTTCTTTGAATTGGCCACAAATTTGATTACAACTTAATGTAAACAAGACCAAACTTTTCACAAATAGGTAACATCATGATAAACGAAGAAAAGGTTGAAGATGACAAAGATTTTGTCTTACTTGGATCTACAACTAATCCTAATGGAAGCAGCAACCAAGAGATCAAAAGATATATTGAATTAGCCAAATCTGTTACAGAAGATATCTTTAGAGTATTAAAGAGCAAGGGTATTACTTTGAGGACTAAAGTGCACCTGACCCAAGGTATGGTATTTTCCATTGTGTTATATGCATTTTAAAGTTGGACACTGAATAAGGAAGCACTTAGAGGAATCGATGCATTTGAATTGTGGTGCTGGAGGAGAATATTGAAAATACCATGGACTGCTACAAGGACAAACAGATTTGTATTAGAATAAGTAAGGTTAGCGTGCTCTGTAGAGGCAAGGATGGCAAGACTTTGTCTTACATACTTTGGACATATTGTCAAGAGAGACCAGTCCCTGCAGAAGAACATTATGTTTGGTAAAGTGTAAGTGCAATAAAAAGAGGAAGGTCCCCAACAAGTCGAATTGACACAGTGGCTGTGTCAATGGGCTCAGGTGTAGGAAAAATTGTGAGGATAGTGAGTGCAGGACTTCACAGTATTTCACTCTGTTGTACATAGGGTTTCTATGGGTTGGAAGTGACCCAGTGGCACCTAACAACAACAGAGGAACTATCAAAAGAAGAAGAAAAGGTTCTTTTTTTTCCCTAAAACATTGAAAAAATTATAAGAATCATTTGAGACACCATCAAAAGGAATTACATATGTCATCAATATTACAGAACAGGAAGTTTAAAATAAGAAACAAGAGAAAATTGTTAGTCTTCTGGGAAGAAAACTTCCCTAGTATTATGAAAGACAAGATGATATGTGTTCAAAAAGCTGAACAAACCTCAAACAGGATTTATATTCAGGATTTAAACATCAAACCTACAGGATTTAAACCTCAAACAGGACTTATAAAAGGAAATCACTAAGTATATCATATTCAAACTTCCTAACGTAACTCAGGGGGAAAAAAAGAACCAATGACTTTTCAGTAGAAACCATGTAGGTAGGAATGCATTTGAAAATAAAACACAGAAATTAAAAAACAAAAACACCAAGAATTATATAACCAGGAAAATTGCCCACAAAAAAAGAGACAAAATTAGGACATATATAGTTAAGTAGAAATTTTTGAAAACCTGGCCAATCTTACCTGAAATACTGAAGGATATCTTCAAACAGACTCATTAAAGGAAGATAGCAACCTGAAATTAACATACATGACAAGATTATTCATAAAGCAACCAAGATATAGAAATGACCAAAGTAAAACAAATCTAAAAGAGATATCAGTTTGTAAACAAAGATACCTTATATACTTGAGTATAAGCCAACCCATATATCAGCCTTGGTAAATAATTCTACCACAAAAGCTGCATTTAAAACTGTTTATATCTCCACAGGAGAAGGAGAGAGAGACAAGGCTTCAACCCAATGCACCAAGACGTGAATACAACATATCGACACTGGTTCCAATCCAAACTATGTGGACACCTTCCCTCCATCTCCCTCAGAAGACCACTTCAGAGGACATCAATGGAGCTACATCTTGGGGGTAGGGGCCCATCTGATTAGAGCACATGGGTGAAACGAAAAGGGATGGAGAGGAAGGGGAGGACATCCTGACCTACCAAGCTTCAAGAATGATATTCCTGCTCAGAGCAGAAAACGCACAGAGAGGACCATAGACCTGGTCCCACCAGGAGACACGACATCCCTCACTAAACTCTAGCACTTCGGGGATCAATACTAGAGACACAGTGCAGTAATTGTGCACAATCTGACCCCTTCACACTGAAGCAAAACACTAAGGACATGCAACAGAGCAGCAAGGGGAGCAAAGTGATGACATCCCAGGAGAATGCCAAAAATAGACTTTGGAGACAGAATGTGACAACCCATCGTACTTGACTGAAAAACACTCATAAAGGCCAACAAACAGACCTTGAACTATGTATAGGCCTTTCCAATTTTGTCAGTGGCTTTCTTTTTGTTGTTGATAGTATTGTTTTGTTGGTATTGACTTCTTTTGTTGTTTTATTTGGCTTTCCTGGGTTCTTGCACTTATTAATGTATCTAGGTAAGATAGATAAATTATTATTAATGCTTGTCTAGCTAGATAAGATAGGCAGAATGAACAATTCGCAGATTAAAAGAACAGGACCCAAAATAAATAAATAAATAAATAAAAATGAAAGAACAGGACAAATGGTTCTGGGAGGATATGAATGAAGGGGAGGTGGGAGCAAGAAAGGGGTGGGGAAAACAACAAAGGGATAAGGGAACACCAAGTGAACTAAAATCAATGGAGAGAAGGGCTTAGGATGCCTAGTGGGGCTTAATCAAGGACAATGTAACAGTAAGGAATTAGTAACCTGAATGAAGGCTGAACATGATGGTGGGACAAGAGGAAAGTAAAAAGAAATAGACGAAAGTAACAAGGAGGCAAAGGACATTTATAGAGGTCTAAATCCAGGCATGTACATATGTAAATATACAAATAATGAGAGTGGAATACAGCTATTTACTCATATTTATATGTTAAGAATTAAGGTTGCAGATGGACATTGGACCTCGATTCAAGAACTCCCTCAACACAATCCGGCATTCTGTGACGCTCACTTACCCAACACAATTGCTGAAGACAAAATGGGTGCATACGCAAATGTAGTGAAGAAATATGATGGTGCTCTAATATCAAAAGATATATCATCTGGGATCTTAAATGCTTGAAGATAAACAAGCAGCCATCTAGCTAAGAAGCAACAAATACCACATGAAAGAAGCACACCAGCTTGTGTGATCATGAGGTGTGTGTCGATGGGATCAGGTGCCAGGCATCTAAGACCCAAAACAAAATCATACCCAAGGTGAATTGGAAGGGGGCAGGACATGGAGTGGAGATCCAATGCCCATCTATAGGTGATTGGACATCCCCTCATGGAGGGTTCACAGGGAAAGTTGAGCCAGTCAGTGTGCAGTATAGTACAGAAAAAGCACACAACTTCCCTCTCATTCTTTGGTGCTTCCTTCCCCCCACTGTCATTACCTCAGTTCTACCTTACAAATTGGATTAGACCAGAACATGCACACTGCTACAGACAAGAGCCTACAACACAGGGAATCCAGGATAGATATTCCCCCAGGGCCAACAATTAGAGTAGAGATACCAGGAGGATTAGGGGAGGGTTGGGGGAGAAAGGGAGAATTAATTACAATGATCAACCTATAACCCCTTCTTAGGGGGACAATCAATAGAAAAGTGGGTGCAGGGTGACAGAAGACAATGTAAGATATGAAAAAATAATCTATAATTTATCAAGGGTTCATGAGGGAGGGTGGAATGGGGAGGAAGGGGGAAGAAATGGGGAGCTGATATCAGGGGCTCAAGTGGAAAGATATTACTTTGAAAATGATGATGCCTATATATGTGCAAATGTGCTTGACATACTGGATGAATGTATGTATTGTGATAAGAGATGTAAGAACCCCCAATAAAAGTATTTAATAATGAAAAAAATCAAATGAAAATTACCAACCCTCCCAACGGGGTGGACAGCAAAAAAGTATGCAAAGAGAGACATTGGTCAGTGTAATACATAAGAAATAATAATTGTGTTAGTCTGGGTACATTAGAGAAACAAATCCACAGAAACACATGTATAAGAGAGAGTTTTATATAAAGGTTAAGTGTGCATCAAGGAAACATCCTAAACCAGTGCTGCCCAAACCCACAAGTCCAACATTAACCCATATGTCCACTATCAGTCCACAAAGGTTTCCTCCACCTCACAAAACAGACACAACAATGCCAACTGCAGGAAGAAAGCCAAATCAGTGAATGTATAAGCTTCGCAGTGATGGCAGTGGTCTCCACATGTCTTCTCCAGCACCCAGGGCTGCATCAGGGTAGATCCATGCGGCTTCCCCTTGAGGATGTTTTTCAGGAAGTGAGCCTTGCAAGCTGAAGCAGGGAACTGGCTAAGGCAGTTACACCCTGGTCCGACCATCACAAAGCAAGAGACCCAAGAGACCTAGAAAGGCAAGGCTCACCGACCCATTTATCCGTCCGCTCTTCACTTAACCCCACATGTGTTTATCAGCCAGGTTGGCACAATAAACTACCTCAATAATTTGTTATTCAGGGTTCATGAGGAAGGAAGAGGAGGTGAGGGGAAAAATGAGAATCTGATACCAAGGATAAAGTAGAAAGAAAATGTTTTGAAAATGATGATAGCAACAAATGTACAAAAGTGCTTGACAAAAGGATGTATGTATGAATTGTGATAAGAGTTGTGCAAGGCCCCAATAAAATTATGTATAAAAATTGTGCTGAAAAACTCGGCTTATACACAAGTATATACAAAAATTAAAAAGTCGAAAGAGAGGATAAATAGTAGTAAACAACAGTAGTAAAAGTAGTAAAACAACAACAACAACAAATCCTAGAAAACAATCAATGCTGAACATGGGTCTGAAGAGGCTGGAACCTTTGGACACTGCTAGCGGGACTGTAACTAGAGGAACTGTAACTGTGAAAAATGGTTTGAGGATTCCTTTAAAAATTGGAAATAGATATACCATATGATCCAGAAATCCCTCTAGTGTATATATCCTAGGGGAATAAGAGTCATGGCAGGAATAGATAGGGGCATACCTATGTTTATTGCAGCAATATTAATGAAAGCAAAAAATAAAAATGACCTAAAAGACCATCCAGTGGAAGAATAGAGTAGAAACTTATGGTGTTTAATGTAATATTGTGCAATAACTATGAGTTTGGGAAACAACTCATAATATGAATGAACTCAGAAGATATTATGCTGAGTTTAATTCGTCAATCACTAAAGAACACTGCAAATTTAAGAAAATATTTTCACACCAAAAAAAACCACTCTAATGATTACAATGGGTGTGCCAGGAAGAAAAGGTAAGTTACTGGCTATAGGATGGACATGTTAACTTTGGTGGAGGGGGAGGCAATACAGAATAAAAGGTCAATATAAAATGGTGGCATCAAGGGAAGACACTGGACATAGTGGAAGAACTAGTCTGGTGCTGCTGTATACACACTCTCGAAATACTGGTAATTTAAGAGCAGATGCCAATAGAGACATGCAGGCTAAATTGGTGTAGGGAGTAGTGCTAGAATATACTCATAGATATAGAAGTGGTTGGTTAAACAGTGATCACAGCCAAAATTACACAATGAAATGCAGCAATTGAAAAGGAAGGAAAAAAAAGTGGTATTTAGGTGCCTCTGAGTTGGCTCTATGCATAAGAGAAGGAAACATTGTGAGTCCTGGGCCATCCTCAAAGTTATTATGCTCAAAAAGTTATGTTTGAAAGCATTTCACAGCCCCACTATATTAATCCATCTCATTAAGAATCTTGCTCTGTTTTGCTCACCCTCTATTTTATGAAATAGGAAGTGTTTTTTGGGGGACTGGTATGTCCTGGTAATATGTCCAAAGTGCACAAGAAGTCTTGCCAAATCTCCTCCTAAGGACCATTCTGGTTGTGCTCCATCAAAGACAAAAGTATTTGTTCTGGTAGTCAACAGTACTTTCAATTTTTTTCACATATGACATAACTCGAAAGCATGGATTATTCTGGTTTTTTAAAAAATTTATTGTCCAGCTTATATACATATATGAGGCAATTAAAAACAGCACGGCTTGGATCAGTTGCACTTTATCCTCAAAGTGACATCCTTGTTCTTCAACACTCTAAAGTATTCTTGTGCAGCATATATGCCCACTGCAATATGTTGTTTAACTTCCAGACTGCTGTTTCCTTGACATTGATTCTGGATCCAAGTGAAATGAAATACTTGACAACTTCTATCTTTTCCCTGTTTATCATGTTTTATATCTATACAGTTGTGACAATTTTGATTTCTTTACATTGAGTTGCCATTTACACTAAAGATTGCAGTCTTTAATTTTCATCAGTAAGAGCTTCAAGTCCTATTAATTTGCAGATATCTAATCTGGTTCTTCATTCTTCTTCATATACTCTAGCTTCTCAAATTATTTACTCATCATAAAAAGAGAATGAGTATCATGAAAAGATATAACCCTAACCCATACCTTGCCTGATTTAAAATCATGCAATAGCCCCTCATTCTGCCTCTTGGTCTATATACAGGTTATGCCTGTGCACAATTGAATGTTCTGTAATTCCCACCCTTCCCGATGTTGTCCAAGGTTTAGTATGATACATACACTTGAATGTCTTTGCATAGTCAGGAAAACACAAATGAATATATTTCTGGTATCCTCTGCTTTCAGCCAAGATTATCTGATGTCAGCAATGATATTCTTTTTTCTATATCCTCTCCTGAATCCTATTTGAATTTCTAGAAGTTCCCTGTTAATATACTACTACAATTATTCTTTACTTACATTCAGCAACATTTACTCACATGTACTGTCTACCAAATTCATTAACATAGTAAGTTGTTCCAGTACTGCACCATTTCATTAAAGCTGTTTAACTGGTATTTAGCCATTCCTTGAAACTTGTTTTATCTAATGACTACAGTGCAACTAGAACTTTGTTTAATATTATTGCTTCTTGATCACAAGTTACCTCTTGAAAAGATTGAATGTTGACCAATTATTTTTGGTGCAGTGACTATTATTTCCATATCATTTTGATGCTTCTTGTATCATTCAATATTTTGCCTATACAAGCAATTGATGGTCTGTTCAACAGTTAGTCACTGGTCTTGTTTTGGTTGATGACGTTGACTTTTTCCACCATTTCTTCCCACACATGTAGTCAATTTGATATTTTTTCATAGGTCCAGATATATGGTCTCCATTTATTTTGTTGAAAACATGTATTTGCAGCAAAGAAGTCATTGACCTTGTAAAATTCTTTCTTGTAATACCCAGCTTTGTTTCTACCACCAAGATCATCTTCTCCAAGTTGCTGATTCTTCCTTTTTGTTTCCACTATCAACTCTCAATTGCCAATGATTATCAATATATCTTGGTTGAATATTTGATCTTGGTACATATATTTGATTAATAGTCATATTAACTTGTCTATCTTATAGGTGTACAAATAGTTTCCTATCACATATTGCATTGTACTTCAAGACAGATCTTGAAATTTTCTTTTGGATGATGAATGTGACATCATTCCTCTTGAGTTTGTCACTCTTGGCATAGTAAATCATATGGCTGTTGATTTTAAATGTCCAATATGAATGCATATGAGCTCACTAATGCCTAAGAATTTGATCCTTATGCATTGTATTTCATTTTTTATGAGCTTCAATTTTTTAATATTTCTATTTCTTACATTTCTCATTCTGATTATCTTTTTTTTCTTCTCATTGTGATTCATGCCAACACAGCAGGTATTTGTCCAGGAAGCTTTGCTTCATGTATGTCATCAAAGTTGATTCTACTTGAGGATGAAGCTTTTACCACATTGAATTTTGAATGCTTTCCTCTGCATTTCTTAAGGTTTCCAGTGACTAATCCCCAGTCTCAGAAGTAGATCTCATATTCCTTATTTCTAGTCTCTTCTTAGTCTAGAAGCCCCATTGAAACCTATTCATCCTGTTGATGGTTGAAATACTGATGGTACACCTTCCAGCATCACAGCAATGCACAAGCTATTACATGATGACAAAATGACAGAAAAATGGTAATAAAATAATAGAGTCTACAAGAAAATTAATCTTGACAATGTTGATGACTTGGAAGTTATTCAGCAACTAAATGTTGTAACTCTGTAACTCTGGCCTATTAATTGTAACTCTGGCTTCTCAAGAATAACTCTCATAATTCTACCATAGATTTAGAAGAATATTAAGTAACAGTAAGGAATTGGATAATCTAAAATTCATTGTCATTCCTAGAAGGCCATTTCTTATAACAATGATATAATCTCCTGAAATATGAATGAACCTATCATTGTGGATGACAGCAATCTGAATTTTTGAAAGGAATCCTTGCTTACAAGGCACACCATATGCTACAGAACAAATATAATCTCTCTGTATTATTGAAAAACTCAGTGTGTGCATGTATGATATTGAAAATTGCAAGAGTAAATCTAAGTATTAATTAGGTTTCTCAATTAGTCCTTGCAATTTAAATTGTGTGGGTTTCTGTTAGAACTCTGACATAGTTTTTTTTCTACCTTACAAACTTTCATAAAATAATTTTAATTATATAAGAGGGTTGAACTAAAAATTTTTTTTCCTTTGCTTAATCAACAGTTTAGCTTCTGAGCATGATGGTGGGGCAGGAGGAAGGTAAAAGGAAACAGAGGAATGATCTAGGAAGCAAATCTATGGATAGAGGAATAAGCATAGGTGTATAAATATGTATATACATTAGTTCATAAAAATAGTGATATTGGCCTATGTACATATATTTATATGGCAATGCACTGAGGGGGTAGATGGACTTTGGGTCTCTGCTCAGAACCTCCATTAATGAAAGAGTACTTTGTTCTAACAACCTGGGATTCTGTGATGCTTATCCTCCCAGAAAAGTTGCTGAAGAAAAAATGGGTGCATGAGTAAATGTGGTGAAGAAAGCAAATGGCTCCCGGCTTTCAAAAGATATAGCATCTGGAGACTTAAAGGTTTGAAATTAAGCAAGTGGCCATCTAGCAGAGAAGCCCCAAGACCATATGAAAGAAGCACACCAGCCTGAGTGATCATGAGGTCTCGCCTGGACCAGGTAACAGGAAACAAACAAGCAAAAAGCATATTGTTGAGAGCAAGGGGGGTCAGAGCAGAGACCCAAAGCCCATCTGTTGACAGTGGGACATCCGCTCATAGAGGAGTCACAGGAAAGGGATGGGTCAATCAGCACTCATGAAACACAATACTCCTCTGGTTCCTTGAGGCTTCCTCACCCTCCACTATCATGACTCTAGTACTGTCTTTTACTGCAGGCTAGACCGGAGCATGTGCACAGGTACAGATGAGAGCTAAGAGCTCATGACCCACGGAATCCAGGAACAGGAATGGGAGTAAGGATACCAGAAGGGTAGGGGGAAGGCGGGGAAGGGAGGTGAGGAAGAGGGAATCTATCGCAATGATTGACACATAACCACACACACCCTGCTCCAGGAGGATGAACAACAGAACATGTGAGGGAAGGGAGACAGTGGTCGGTGTGAGATATGAAAATAATAATAATTTATGAAGGGGTCACGGGGGGTGGGGGGTGGATGGGAAAACCGAGATGCTGACACCAAAGACTCAATACAAAATAAATGTCTCAAAAAATAATAATGGCAACACATAAACAAATATACTTGATACAATTGATATATGGATTGTTATATGAGCTGTTAGAGTCCCGAGTAAAATGATCTTTAAATAATATTTTTTAAGTGTGCCTTCTTTCATTGATTTACCTGTTGATTAATTCATCAAATTCTGTTATTGAGCATATTATAATATATAATTAAAAGCACAGTTCTTTACCACCCAAATTAGCAAGAAAATAAGCAAACTGTGAAATTTTGTAGTGCATTTTTGAGTTTATAGATACTAGCTCCCATTTTGTAGTTTGCAGACTACTGCAACCTTAAACCGTTATGTGATCATAAATAAAATACCATTGTTCAATTCAATAAAGATATAGCTCTACTCTATTCCTCTCCTCGAAATTACTGATACTTTATCACTTCTTACTTACAATTCCCTAAGATCAATCTCAACTCATCTTTCAAAATTAGTGACAATGATAGTAAAATTATTTTCATATCTCCTATAACTTTGGAGCTCTGGTGACATAGTGTTTACACCTTGTGCTGGGATTCTCAAGGTTGGCAGTTGGAAACCAACAGCCACTCAGTGGAAAGAAGGGCTTTCTACTCCCAAAAAGAATAACAGTCTCTGAAACCCACAGGAGCAGTTCTTCCCTGTCATATAGAGTGGCTATGAGTCTCAGTGGTAGTGAGTATGAAGCCTTGGTCATTAACCTAAATTACTGATAGTTAGTTAACAAATTAAATATAGTTGAGAAACTGAAAGGATAACTAAATTGCTAAGTCTCATACAATTCCATGAAAGTGCCAAGATTTCAACTTAGTAGTTGAGCTCAGCATTTTAAGACCTGGAAACTACTCTTCATCTTCAAAATAGTGTACCTTGAGAGTTGGCATTTAAGTTAAGAAGGAAGTAAGTATTAAAATATTAGATGGATATGCGTATGCCTTTTCTTTTAATTTTTTGTGATGAATTAGGTGGCAGTTTATATTATCCGATAATCACGTTTTTACTCAATCAACAATTTAAAGTACTTATCAAACATTCCAATAGCGCTTGGCCTGCCCCTACGTTGATTTTTCTACTCCTCCTTGTAGAATATTATCCTCCCTTCTACCCAAGTTAACAAATGTCTATCTCTTAACCTATTGCTTCACCTTCCCTCCACTCTGCCCCACACCTATAGCCATCAAAGTTTGGTTATTTGGACATGAAAATAGTTTTCTTGGTTTTCCGTTATAACAATGGTTTCATAAGTTATTTCACACTTTGTGATTGACTAACTTCACTCAGCATAAGGTTCTCTAACTCCATCCATGCCAAGATGTGATGGACAGTTTCATTATTATTCTTCAGTAATGCATAATATTCCAATAGGTGTATTGCCAACATTAATTCTACCAATGATGAACATTTAGGTTTTTTCCATCTTCTTGATATTATGAACAGTACAGTAATGAACATGAGTTTGCATATATCTTTTTGTGCTTTGGCTCTGCCTTTTCAAGTAGTTTCAGTAGCATATAATTCATTTTCCACAGAACTCAAAAAGAGCTGTACAATCATTACCATAATCAATTTATAAATGTTAGAACATTTTGTTTATATGGATAGATTTAGATTTATACAACATGAAGGAATATAACAGCTAATTAGTCCACACAGCAGTACAGAGGGCTCAGTTCAACTCACTTCCATGGAATACTTAATATACTGGAAGTCCTTCAACTCAGGAGGGTTGGGTGTTAGTGTGGGTAGACTAGATAAACAAATTCATAGACACTCATATGTATATAGAAAAGAGCTTTATATTTTGAAAAACATCCCAGCCCATTCCAGATTAAGTCCATAAATTCAATATTAGCCCATATATCCAATACCAATCTATAAAGTCCTCTTCAGACTCACTAATCACATGCAATGACACTGAATGCAGGAAGATCACAGGCCAGTAGGTGGGAAGTTTTGTGGATCCAGTGGCCTTGTAAGCATCTCAGCGGTGGCAGGGATCTCCCCATCGCTTTTCCAGATCAGGGCACTAATGTAGTTCCATGTGTCTTTTCAGCTGAAATGTCTCACATGGAGTGAACAGTGAGAGTTTGTCTCCTGCCTCCAAGGAGGAAAACAGGAATTCCCAGAATCCTCAGGCGAAGGCTATGCCCACACAGAGGCCTCATTGGCTATGACCGGATTGGCAGACTAGACTTCACTCCTTCACTCTTAATCCTCTCAAGTCCCAAATTGACATAACTATATAACTACCACAGGCTGCTGGGTCCAAGGTCAAAGAAGAAGACAGCTGAGTCTTCCCTCAGGCAATGCAGGCAGAGTCCACCTACAAGCAACAACCAGCAGGTTGGGTCACCAACAGTTAGCAGCTCAGGAGTTTAGTGAATCCGGGCCAAATGAGATATCAAACTCAAGCAAGGCAATATGACAGGATCCACCAGCCTCAATCTCAAGCAATGTACACACCAGCAGCATGGTGATGCAGATCTTGTAGGCACCTCAAGCTCTAGCAATACACCAGCAGCATGGTGATGCAGATCTTGTAGGCACCTCAAGCTCTAGCAACATGATCCATGGGTTGGCTGTCCCACAGGTAGTGTAGCTCACAAATTGAGGCAGAGAAGTAGCTAGAGAAGCTGAATGCTGGTCCGATCACCAGAGATCGAGAGAGAGGGGCAGGCTTTGCTAAGCCATTTATTTCTTTGCCTCCAATCAAACTGCACCTGATTAATCCCACATTGTTCCTATTGGTCAGGTTGGCACAATAAAGCTACCTATGCCAAGGACCTACTACAATTAAATTAGTTATGCACATCAAAATACTTTATCAAAAGAGTAAAACAAAAGTCCATAGATTGGGATATTTTTTGACCAAGGACACAATAAACAAGGTTCCAATTACTAAATTCTACAGAACTTCACACTTTAGTAAAAGAACAACAAATTTCCCAATTAAAAAGTGGGCAAAAGACATGAACAATGGTTCACCCCAAATTACACACAATAGTTAAAAAAAATGCATGAAAATATGTTCATAGTTCATATTTAGACCTTTGTAAATGACCTTTGCCTCCTTGTTCTTTCCTGTATTTCCTTTTACTTTCCTCTTGTCCCACTATCATGTTTGGCTTCCTTCAGGTTTCAGTAATTCCTCATGGTTACACTGCCCTTGATCAAGCCCTACCAGGAATCCTACACCCTCCTCACCATCAATTTTAGATCACTTGTTCTCTGGTCCCTGGGTTTGTTAAAACACATTTCCTTTCCCCCACCTCTCCCTCTCCTTTATCCACACCTGGAACCGTCAGTCCTGTTGTCTTTTCCTCTGGATTTTTTATCCCCCCCTATCATATCTATATAGACATGCAAAGACAATAATAAGCACAAAACAAGACAGCAAAACAAAACAACCAAAAAAATTGCCAACAAACAAAAAAGAAAAGGCTATAAATAATTCCAGGTCTGTTTGTTGACCTTTAGGAGTGTGTTCCAGTCGAATCTGATGGGGTGACATGCCCTGGCCCCAAAGTCTATTTTTGGTATTCCCCAGGGGCTTCATTGCTTTGCTCCCTTTGCTGCTCTGTTGCCCACTTTTAGTGTTTTGTCCCTGAGTGGTGGAGTCAGTTGGGCACGATTCCCACACTGTTCCTCCAGTATTGTCCCTTGAAGTGAGGGACACCGCATCTCACAGTGGGGCCGGCCCTATGGTCTTCTGTTCTGACTGTTCATGTATTTACTTGTTTAATGCCTTCTTTACCTTGCTATTCTTGTGTTAAGATGATAGGCATGGTTCTGCCCTGTGAGTGAATGTTAGTAGAAATTTTGCCCATTCACCAACTCCCATTGTCATTGTAAATATTCTCAATCACATAAAGGTTTAATTTGTACAAATCAACAATATAGGTAATGTGGTTCAGGGTTGGTTTACAATTATAAAACTTCCTTAAGTGCTTTATATATATTTATTCATCCTGTTGGGTCACATTTCTTTGGAATGGGTGCAAATATGATCTCTTCCAGTCAGCTGGCCAAGTAGTTGCCTTTAGACAAATGAGTGCTTCCAGTGCTTCATCAGTTTGTTGAAATATTTCAATGGCTATGCCACTAATTATTGGAGCTTTGCTCTTGAACAATGCTTCCAGTGCAGCTTGTAGTTTAGCATCACTGGTTTTTGTTCATATGCTACCTTCAGAAATGGTGAAATGTCAACTAGTTAGTTTTGGTACAGTGACTTTGAGTGTTCTTTCCATCTTCTTTTGATGCTTCCTGCATCATTAAATATTTTGCCTGTAGAATCTTTCAATATTGCAAGTTGAGACTTGAAATTTTTCTTGAGTTCTTTCAATTTAAGATATGCTGAGCATGGTCTTTCTTTTGGTTTTCTAATTCTAGGCCTTTGTGCATTTCATTATAATATTTGACTTTGTCTTCTCAAGCTGCCCTTTGAAATTTTCTATTCAGCTTTTATGTTTCATCCTTTATTCCATTTGCTTTCACTACTCTATGACTAAGAACAAGTTTTGAGATCTCTTCTGACATCTACTTTGATATTTTCTCTTTCCTTTCTTTTTAACTACCTTTTAATTTCTTCATGAATGATTTCTTGATCTCCACCCACTGCTCATCAGGTCTTCTATCATTAGTGTTCAACGCAGCAAATCTGTTCTTGAGATGTTCTCAAAATTCAGGTGGAATAGACTCAAGGTCATATTTTGGCTCTCTTGGATTTGTTTTAATCATCTCCAGCTTTATCCTGAGCTTTCATATGAACAGTTGATGGTCTGTTTCCACAGCCAGCTCCTGGCTTGGTTTAGCTAATGATATCAATCTTCTCCATCATCTCTTCTCATAGATGTAGTCAATTTAATTTCTTTTTATTTCATCTGAGGAAGTCCTTGTGTACAATTGCATTTTGTTTTATTGAAAAATATATTTGATATCAAGTCATTATGCAAAATTTTATTATGCAATCTCCAGCTTTATTTCTATCACCAAGTCCCTGTTTTCAAATTACTGTTTCTCCCCACCCCCCACCTTTTACATTCCAATCACCAATAATTATCAATGCATCTTGATTGCATGTTTCATCAATTTCCGACTTAAATCACTGGTAGAATTCTTTGATTTCTTCATTATTAGCATTTGTGGTTCGTGCATTAATTTGAACAATAATTGTATTGATTGGATGTTCTTGAAGGTGATAGATTTAGTACTATCACAGACAGCATTGCATTTCATGATTGATTTTGCAATGTCCTTTTCGACACTGAATGTCATGACATTCCTCTTGATAGTGTTATTCCAGGCATAGTAAATCACACGATTTTCTGATTCAAATTGGCCAATACCAGTCCATTTCAGCACACTATTGCCTAGTATAGAGAACTTTATGCAGTCTATTTCAGTACTGTAGACTTCAAATTTTTCTAGATTCATAGATTGCATATTCCAAATTCTGATCATTAGCAGATTTTTGCAACTTTTTCTCTGTACCTTGAGTTATTCTCCATCAGCAAATGAAGATCCCAAGGGCTCCTGTGACATAATCTGGTATTAACTTGAGACTTAAGAGTGAGGGAGCAGAGTTAAGTCTGTCAGTTAGGGTGCAGCTTGATGACCTCATTTTGGAGGTGCTATGGAGATAAATAGCTCACTGGAGGCAGGACACACAGACATGCCCTTTGAGACATTCCTGTTGACAAGACACATGGAGCTGAAATAGAGCCCTGAAGCTGGAGGAGTCACGTGGAGACCCCTGTCAGTGCTGAGATGCTTCCACCGACACTGGATACAAAAGACTTTCCACCCACTGGCCTGTGATCTCCCTGCATTTAGCATCATTGCATGTGTTGTGTGAATCTGAAGAGGATTTCATAGACTGGTATCAGACATATGGATTAATATCAGATTTGTGGACTTGATCTGGACTTGCCTGGGATATTTCCTTAATATACAATCACTCTTTATATAAAGATCTTCGTTATATACATATGAGTGTCCATGATATTTTTTCTCTCATCTACCCAGAGACTAACTCAGCTCCATTCCCACAGTATTTTCTGGACTCATGACCATGGTTACCTATCAGAAATCAGCTCCATCTAAGGTACATTTCCAGTGACCTTGGACCTGAGGGGCTCATCCTCTTGGCACTATGTCCCCCAGTACTCCACTTCTATTCATTAGGCCTTCAGTTCCTGACAATGTTTGGAAGCTATGCATAAGGTTTTCAGGGACTTGTCCTCTGAAGTGGAGGGCTGAGTCCTTCTTTGTTGTGGGAACTTTCATATACATTTAATTATTCATATATTTTCATGTACTTTCTGGTAAAATCACAAAATACTTCTTTTATAGCTTGGAAAATAACACAATTTGAACTTAGTCAACAGTAGAATAATTGACATTATGTTTTAATTTAGACTATACTAAATATGCTAAATATCAAGAATTTATGTTTGACAGGATGAATACAAGGGCTCCAGTTGCAATTGTACTGAAGTTTTAATATATTTCCTATAGTTTCCATTAATGACCTTGGTCTATTTGAAGCATAAAGAGGGAAATTAATATACCATTGGCCAATATAAATTTTATTTTACTTTCAATAATATTTCAATTAATAATAGATGAAGAAAATAAGTGGATAAAGCACAAATCAAAACAAAAATTATTCTGGAGAAGTGATATTATGCCAGCCAGGTCTCAAGTAACTGCGGTTGGGTGGGGGCCTTGGCGGGTGGGGGGTAACTTTTCTAGAAAGTAGCATTTTCAAATGATAATCAGAATAATATATTAAGCAGCAATCACAGATAATGGAGAAGACCTCCATGTATGAGTATGCTGAGCTTTGTGTGTTTACTCCTCAATCTTCTTTAAGGTTACTTTAATATATGTGAAAACAAAAGGTAACAAAAAACATGCAAAGATCAAAATTCATAGAATCTAGAAACAAACACAACACTGATATATACTATTCCTGTCTAAAAACATGGGTGCTGTTTCTGGGTTATATTAAAAATATAATTCTAAAAAGTATGATATTTTCATATGAAACTATTAACCAAAGATGACAATGCTGATAAGTTAGTCCTCCCAGTACAATGTTGTGTGCAAGGCATTGAAAATTTAGGATATTTTAAGTTCCTTTCATCAAATGTGCCACAACATGACAAAACTAAATCAAATTCCTGCTGTCAGATCTGTCTAGGTATTCTTCTGAAAAGAAGTGTAGTTAAATTCCCATATGAATCCATAAGAAGGAAAATAAATGGTCCATAAAAATATATGTATTTGAATTAAATATATATATATATATATATATATATGTTCCACATGTACACACATACAAATATCACTGACTGTCATAATGTTGATTAGACTGAAACAAGCCTGTAGGACAGGGTAGAACTGCCCTGTAGGTTTCACTGATTGTAACTCTTTACTGGAGTTAAAAGTCTCATCTTTCTCCCATGGAGAGGCTGGTTGGTAGGAACTGATGACCTTGCAGTTAGCAACCCAAAATGTAACCCACTATGCCATCAATGTTACATGTGTTTACTATATATATTTCACTAATTCTTATGCAATATCAGCCAAAATATATTAATAGATTTCAGAGTAAAATTAAATGAAAGTAGTGATATTTTTATCAATGAACACATGTTTTTGTATTCGTTAACTTAATAAATACTGATTGTGCTTTGCTTCTTGTCACTATGGTTCTTGGAATATTTTCCTATATTCCACCCAAAACGTGGTTCTTCCGTATCTTAAACCTCTTAAAATTAGAATGACAGAGAGACACGCTAAGGGAAATAACCAAAAGTAAAATGCTATGAACACAAGAGGATACAATGGCACTGATTTTCTGAAGAATAACTAGACAGGCCTGTCTGTCATAATTTGATTTAGTTTTGTCATGTGGTGATAAAAATGTCATAAATATGTCACAGCACTCTTGATTTTGTGAAAACATTCATCCTGTATAATTATTCAGTTGGTCAAGTATATATATTAAACTCTTACTTAAAATACAAAGCCCTGGGTTTTACAATGTGAATAAATAATCATAAAGAAAATTAATTAAAGTAATTAAATATACTAAGTAATGACTCATTGTGGCTGTATAAATAACCTTTGATTATGCACAGTGTATATGTACATTTTTCACTTTAGCAGCAACAAATGGTGCACAGCAAACATAGGAAATCATTAATCAAATGATTCACTTTTACTTCTTATAGTATAATGTTAACAATTCACAGAAATGATACATCAAAACCTTTATAATTTCTTCAAATGAATATTGAGTCTAAAACTTAGAAACAACCTGTAGATAATGCTAACTCTCATTATTATTGCAAGTTAATAACACAAAAAAGTGGTTTCTTACCACCCCAAAGCCACTGGTAATTTGCAGGTCTAGAGAAAATCAACTAATGGGTTATTGATTTTTTTCTATTTCTACTTAGTGACCTGAACTCATCAATTATTCCACATTTAATTGGAAACTGAAAAATGGTTTAGGGGTTGGAATTATAGCTGAAAATAGAAGATAAAGAAGCAAGAGGAGGTAATTTTATGAAAAGAAATCCTACTAGAGAAGTGTCTTCAACAAAGATGCTGTTACAGAATCTGGGAAGTAAAGTACCCCAGATTTTCAAGACTTAAATTAATAGGCATGTATTTTAGCATGGCCTATGAGTTGGCACTTTGAGCTTAGCTCTGAAGGACTGTCATTGCTCACCCATTTTGCTTGTCTCAGGATAGCTAGGGTGACTGGGAACTCTCCCTTCTTTTACTCTCTCATCCTTTAGAGTAGTCTGGGATTTTTGTTTGTTTTTATGTTTCATTTTCTGTGTCTTTTAATGGTGCCAAAATCACAAGAGAGAAATTCTATTTGGGAAATAGTTTTAAAATATCTATTTGTATCATAATTATCAACAACCTATTGGCCACCACAAGAGAAAATTGATTATACAAGGACACCAATGGAGACAAACACAAGTTATTACTCAAAACAATATACCCTCAGGTAAGATAGAACACATCATCACAGGATAAAAATTGATCAAAAAGAGAAATGAGGCTGAGAAGGTGCCACTGGTTTTGGTATTTACGACAATTTTAGGAGGTAGAGAAAAACCAGATTAAGAAAAAGAAAAAATGGGGAGGGATTCCTGAATTAATGAAAGAAATAAGAGGAAAGGGCCATTTTCAAAGAGGCATAAAGATAAAAGACATCTTGTCAATTTGTCTAATTAAAAAAAATTTTAAACAGTTTTTTTTAACATCATTTTATTAGGGAGTCTTACAGCTCTTATTACCATCCATATATACATCCATCGTTTCAAGCACATTTGTACATATATTGCCATAATCATTTTGAAAACATTTTGAGCCCTGGTATCAGGTCATTTCTTCCCACCCCAATCCTTCCTCCCTCAAGAACCATTGATAATTTTTTTTCCTGTGTCTTACACCGTCTACTGTCTCCCTTCACCCACTTTTCTGTTGTCCATCTCCCTGGAGGGGGTTATATATAGATCATTGTGATCGTTTCCCTCTTTCTTCCCCCACCTTCCCCTTATGTCTAATTTTTTTTAAGTATCTATTTTAAATGGAAGTGATTTCAACAGTTTTGCTGCTGAGAAGAATCAGTGGGAAGGAAGAGATAAACTCTATGAGAAACGATGGTGTACCTATTCTCCAGGCAGATGGAGATAGGAGTGGGGGGGAAGCTTACTCCAATTTCCTCTTCTCAGCCTTACTGAGGTGTGAAGATTTGAAAGTTTATAACTACCTGTTAATGATTAGACATGGTAATAATGTAGGAAGGTGATTATTTACACAGTGATATCACTGGCTCTCACATAAACTTCCTTGGATATCTCCCTGGCCTTACATCTCTTTGTAGCTGTGGAACTTTCAAAAGCTCTGGGAGTATTACCTGATTTACCACCTGCCATAATTGAATTATCAACAGCAATGACGCTACAGAGCAATTGGCCCTCAGAACAGGTTCCCTAAGTGTTTTCCAATTTACGATCTTCCTGATTGAGGTTAAAAGGGAACATTTTTCATAATACTGGAGGTTAATCCTCGGAAACTAGATTCCCTATATCTTAAAAATAAATAAATAAGAAAAGCTTTAGCGTTGTATTTATACAGTTAAAGTGGAATGGTCTGGAAAGTAAAGTAGCATTGAATCATTAAAAGGAAAATGTTTCATATTTTACACAATATAAATAACTGTCTGAGCTTCCCATTTATCATGTGCATTATTCCTACCAAATCCTATTGAAATTATCTCTAATAAGTTACATGACAATCCCCGTGAAGTGTGAAGGGAAAGTACATCTCATTTTTTGCCCTTTGATGATTTAGAAAGTTAAAAATAGGGTGTTAGTTGATGACTTTCTGGACACAGTGTTTATATAAATTATTTCCCAACACCTCCAACAGTTGGAGATATGAACAGCTTCAGGAAAAGATATAATTACTAGTCAAAGCATTTTGAAAAATAATTAAAGTGATTTAATCATTCATTTTGATTGGAAATGATCGTGGATAAAAATAAAGAAAATGTATTTATTTTGTGATTATGATTTTGGAAATTCTCTTCACCAAAGCTAGAGAGGCAAAAGGGAAAACTCAGCATACTATTGCATACATGGAAAATCTCAGACAATTTTTTTTAATTATAAAGAAACAAACAGGAAATAGTTGGTAAAAACGATAAAAACCCAAAAGCATTTTCTCAAAAATATTTAAGGACATATGAGAACTTTCCTTCACATTAAAAAATAAATAAAAAGGAAGATTAGGCAGCGATGGTTAGCCATGTTTTTTTTAAAATGATGATTCCTAAGCATTTCAACTCTCTTCCAAAGTCTCTAAGCTATTTGGCATTCCTTGCAAAAAATTATAATGTATTTACAGATCAAAACTTTGAAAAATATAGACTAAAAAATGACACAGGGTATGTAAACATCTATCAGCTCATCTTTCAGCCTAGTGACTGTGTGGACCTCCAGATGTGTAGTGACTATATTTGGGGCCATTGCCTCTCCAGTACTTGCAGAATGCCAGTTGTTAATACAACACCATAGTAGTACTAAATAAGGAAAACCAAAGAAGAATGTATGCAATTGAATAATGGTGGTTGCAAAAAACACTGAAAGTATCATGGACAGCCAAAAGGAAAAATAGATCTTTCTTAGTAGAAATACCGTCAAAATTCTCCTTAGAGGCTGGATGGGGATACTCTGTCTAGCCATACTCTGTATGTGGTACAAGAAGAAACTAGTCCCTGAAGAAAGGTATTATGATAAGTAAAGTAGAGGGACAGTGATAAAGAGGATAGTCCTAGAGAAGATGGATTGACACAGTGGCTGCAACAATGGGCTCAAGCGTAAGGAAAATTTTGAGGATAGTACAGTATTGGGCAGTGTTTCATTCTCTTTTATATCTCTTGTATATAGGATCACTATGAGTTGAAACTGACTCAATGACACCTAACAACAAAACCACCTCTAATGTGTTCATCAATCTTGTTTTTTGAAACTGTCTTCTCTTTTATTGTCATTGCTGTTCTGTACTCCGATGCCATTTAGAAGAAGGTGAACAAGAGAGAGAAAGAGAGAGAACTATGATAGTTAACTGATACTTTTACCACTTGGTCAGGTATGGGAAAAAGGAAGTATGACAATAGATTTGGAAAGACCAGCTTCCACATAACATAAACTAAAACCCATTGCTATTTACCTAATTATCACTAAGAGACCTTATAGGACAGCATAGAACTATTTCCTAGGTTTTCTGAGTCTAAATCTTTATAGGAACAGGCAGCTTTATCTTTTTCAGTGGCAGCACTAGCATATTTTAATCAATGACCGTGTGGTTAGTAACTCAACACATAAACAACTATGTAACCAGAGCTTCTTAGCTACCACACCGAAGCTCTTATTATAGCATCAGATCTTTTTCAACTGGAAAGGGGTAATGTAAATGGACCACATAAGCACATTTTAATGTGACAAAGGACTCTACCCCTAGGAAGTGTGACAAGTAAGACAATGGTATTCCTTCTGTGACAGGGATGGAATAGGGATAGAAGGTATTAAATAAAATGCTTTAACATTGACCCACGTTTTAAGGAAGGAATGAAAACCCAACTTTCACATGGTTAGAGCTTCTAAATTCTGGACTTCCTTCACTCTTAGTCAGATAACAACTCTAGTTTCTCTCAACTATTACAGCATCTCTTCTGTGATATTCTGCCCCCAAATACACAACCTTACGTTAAGTGTGCATAATAATATGCACAACATAATAATATGCACAAATGGGAATTTTAAAATATTCTACCAAATATCTTGTCAGGAATATTTAAATGTGTTAGGCTTCAAAAAGATGAAAATTTAAGAACTGTTTAATCTTTTAAATCAATTTCCCTCATTAATTTTTTGAAGTCTCCTCGTATATCTTTCTTCTGTGACATTAATCTACTCACTTATTAATATGTGAGACTTTGTGTCAAGCACTGATAAAGACTCTGGAGACAATCAGATGACCCTGTCCCTTAAAAAACCTATATTGTCATAGAATAAACACTTGATATAAGAGTGAAATAAAAAATAAGTGCAATGGCTGCAAGCTCACTTAATATTTTGAAAGAAAAAAAATGCATTTTAGAAAGAATTACACAGAAAGACCTATTAGGTTGGGTGCACCAAGAATGCATTTATGTAGCAGTGACAATATAGATGAGAATAAAATGTAAGTGAACCAGCAATCTTAAAAATGAACGGCAGAAAGATTCCTCAAAGCTGTCAAGTTATTTTTCTTTCCTTTTATTATTTGTATTTATTTTTAATCATTTTATTGGGGCTCATACAGCTCTTATCACAATCCATACATCCATCCATTGTGTCAAGTACATTTGATGTCATCATCATTTTCAAAACATTTTCTTTCTACTTCAGCCCTTGGCATCAGCTCCTCATATTTTACCCCTCCCTCTGACACCCTCCCTCATTCTTTTCTTTCCTTTTAATAACTCAAAGAAAACCCTAAGAGTTTAAACTTATTGGAGAAATAATGGTTCAGCTATATAAAGAATTAGGCAAGTATATCAGCTTCAAGACACAGGTATCATAGTAAACATGGTAAGAGTTTGGTTTTTATTCCGTGTGCTTTGGGAACTTTTAAAATATCTGAAACAAGGAAATGATTGACCTTCTTCCTCTTTATTTTTCTTCTATGAAAGAAATTGGGTTAATGGTGTGGAATATTAGAAATAAAAAAATCAAGGTGGAGTCAAGATGGCATCCAGTTAGATAAAAAATTTAAGAGGTAAGGAGGCCAATATTGGGAGGTTGGGTGTTAAAAGTAGATCTAGTGTACTAGGGTCTCTTCAGACCTCGCATTTGATATTTACCTATGGAGCAATTTTAAAAGCCACTGAAACACCCTGTGCCCAAGATTCAACACAAGCAGTGTGCAATAAATGCTCCAGGCTGATGTCTAAAGATGGTCATAATCCCAGACTCTTAGAGAGCCTCCAAGAACTAGCCACACGACCTCACACCAGATTTTCCCTCTCTGCTATTCTCTCAGCTCCTGTGCTCTCTGGTTTTACATCTCCCCTCCGCAGCCAGGAATGCAGTGAATAAATCCGCCATCCACTTTATCCCTCACCACAGATCTGCACCTGCCAGCATGGGAAATGATAGATAATTAGACATTAAATTGCAGCAATTGAAGAACCCCTGGGATAATAACCCATGACAGAATGGAGTTCCCTGGAGCACAGCCTGAAGAGCTGTGCAGGAGAGAGCTGGGAATGACACAGGAGTGAGTCCAGGGGAGTATTCAAATCAAGCTGGCCCCAAACCCACTCAGCTAATCTGGTCCCCCTCTCTAGAGGAAAGAGCGGCACAACACCAACACCAGGGCACCCCACAAGCCCACTATTAAAAGGAAAAGAAAACACTTCCAATCCCAGGCTGTGTTCTATTGTGTATTTTTTTTTAATGTAAGCCAGCAGAAAACTGGTCTATTAGCACAGCATTAATATAACAAGATAGGAAGAACTCGAATCCCCAGAGCACAGCCTAGATTTGTAACAAAAAAGAAAAATATATATATAGGAGATGCCAACAGGTCCTGAAAGCCATAGCCCAAGCCAAAAATTGGCTGTACCAGTTTGGGGTTCCACAGAGTCTTTGAAAGACTGCAAATAGTGGTCAGACAATCCAGACCAGGCTCATGTCCATGCTGCAGGTACACCCCAACTTGGGCCAGTGGCATACCTATAGTGGCCAGCCTTAGCACTCTGAGGCCTACCAACACTGCCAGCCACACAGCAGTCTGATCCACCACCATAAAAGGCCACAGGTACTCCCCAAAACCACTCTTACCAGTCTCATAGAAAAAGAGCTCAGGATCCTTCTTTCTCCTGGAAATATGGGAATGAGTTCTTCCAAAACATGCAGACAGCAACATACCTTAACACCATCAAGAAAAACAACAACAACAACAACAGAAAAAAACAAGAAAAATAAAACACAACATCAGAGGAAGTCCTAAACCTAATAACACTCATAGAAGAAGCAAACATCTATTTGCCACATAAAGAAATCTCCAAAATGCTGTTTGGAGTAATACAGGCTATGAGGGAAGCAATGCAGAATAAGGACACAATGATAGAAGAGATGGAAGTCCATGATACAGGGGATGAAGGCCACAATAAAGAGGATAAAGTCCATGCCCCAAAGAGAAATACAAGAACTAATGGATAGCATAACAGAAGCAAAAAACAAGATAACAGAATTCACCAACAGGCTAGAAGAGAGGGAAATTCATGCTAGCAATCTGGAGAACAATCAGGCAGACTTTGTATGGGAAAAACAATTAAACAAGATAATCAAAGAAGCAGAAGAAAGCAATGACAGAAGTTAAGAAGACGAACGGAGAATGTAAAGTTAGTGACTAAACCAGTCCAGGAGCTTCTCAGGGAGAAAAATCCATAGTAGGATATTTTGGTATAAAGAAATATATCAAGAGGAGGAGTCAAGATGGTGCCTGGTAGAATTACCCACTCAGTGTTGCTGCTGCCAGACCAGAAAATCAAGAGATAAGGAGGTCAAGATTTCGAGGTTGGGTGCTAAAAATAGATTCAGTGTACTAGTGTCCAGCTCAGAACTCCCCTTTATTGTCACCCACGAAATGATTTGAGAATTCACTGAAATACTCTAATTTTATTGTATCTATCTGCAGGCTCTGCTAACCCACCCCCAGGTTCAGAAGGACCATGTCTGTCACATCTTCTTTCACCCTAGTCTTAGTACTGCATGGAGCAGTAATTTGCCTAGACTGCCGTCTAAAATTGTTCATAATCCCATAATCACAGAAAGCCACTGAGAAAAGCAACAAGACCCCATCACGGAGCTCTGAGCTGCTAACCACCCTGCACTTGCAGTCTAGGGATTAGCAACTGTCTTCCCCAGCCAGGAACAGAGTGAATACATCAGCCATCCCCTCCCTGTCTCTCCCCAGCTCTGTACCTGTCATCGTAGATAACAACAGAGAGTAAGACAATATTTTGCAGTCATTGAAGAGCTGCTGGGATATTTACCTGTGTCAGAACACAGTTTCAAAGAGAACCAGCTAGCTGGAGGCTAATTCAGTTCCACTCAATCCACAAAAACATCTCCTGAGCTAGTCCCACTTCACTGGGGGTCACTGTGGCATATCCCTGATACCAGGGCACACCACAAGCCCAATATATAAAGGGGAACATTTTTTTCTTGGTAAAACTGCTTTCAATTCCAGGTTGTGGTCCTTTGTATAACTTTGAATGTAAGCCTGCAGAACTCTGTCCTTCAGCATAAATTAACATAACAATGTAGCCAGAGATAATCTCCATATCATAGCCTAGGGGTTTATAACAAAACAGGAAAGGCCCACAGGCTCCACCACTCTTTGAAAGGCTTCAAATAATAGCCTGACAGCCTATACAAGACCAATGGCCAAGCTATAAGCCTGCTACAACACAGCTCAGGTCACAGCTATAGTCAACAGCCTCATCCTAGACTCTGAGGCCCACAACTTCCACTAGCCACTGAGTCACTGCATCATCCTGCCAACAAAGAGTCCAACCCGCGACCATAGAAGGCCACAAACAATTCTTTAAAACACTCTAACCATTCATACTGAGATAGAGCCCAGGGATCCCTTGGTTCCCAGAAATCTGGTGCCCAGTACTTCCAAAACGACACACAAGTGGCAACATATTCCAACACACTCAAGAAAGCAAGAAAGATGAAACACAACAGTGGAGATAATGATTCTCATAGAAGAATCAGATGTGGATTTTCCACAAAAAGAAATCTTCAACTAGAGGTGATGGAGTTCATGCAACCAAGGGAAATACAAGAGGTGAGGGATGAGATAACGGAATGAAAACACAAGATCACAGCTCTCACAAACAGACTAGAAGAGGCAGATAATTGTACCAGTGATCTCGTGGACAATCAGGCAGACTTCAACAAACAGGAAAGACAATCAAAGAAGATAATCAGAGAGGCAGAAGAAAACCTGAGACCTGTGACAGATGCTATGAAGAGGTACAGGATTTGAATAGTCGGTCTTCTATAACAAGACACAATGAAGTCAACAGCTGTATTAGTGAGGGAATATTTGGAAGCAAACTTCCCCATCTCAATGAACGAGAATCAGACACTCATACAGGAAGAGTGAAGATATCAATTAGACTAAACCCAGGAAGAACTCACCAAGGCATATAATAGTTAAATTATACAACTTTGAGGAAAAACAGAACATTTAAGAGCAGCAAGAGAAAATGAGGTGTTCACAAACAATGGTACTCAGGTAAGAATATGCTCAGACTTACAGCAAAAACCACGAAGAGGAGGAGTGGACTAACATCTTCCAAAAGCTAAAAGAAGCACTTGCCTAAGAATCCTCTTCCCTGCAAAACTGTTTATTAAGACTGATGGTAAGGTAAAAATCTCTCAGGACAAGGAAAAATTCAAAGAATGCACCATAAGACACCAAAAAAGACATCAAAAAGCTGGTTCTTTGAAAGGATCAATAGAATGAACAGACCGCAGGCAAGCCTAACCAAGAAAAGGAAGAACCAAACATCATTATCCAGGAAGAGGGATGAAACCGGAGAAATCACAAAAGATTCCAACGAGATTAAAAGGATAATCACAAAGTTCTATGAAAGTCTGTATTTTAATAAATTCAACAACGTGGAAGACATGGACAAATACTTGGTAAAAAAATGCCTCCTGGGTATTGTTTATATCTCCTCAGGAGAGGGAGAGACCAGGCTTCATCCCAATGGGCCAAGATGTGAATACAACATACCAGTAAGTACCAGGGAACCAATACAGAGGTCTGCAGGGCCAGCCCCAATCCCAACTATGTGGACACCCACCCCACTTCAAAAGACAGCTTGGGGAGAGGGGCACATCTGGTTATAATAATGGGAGAAAAGAAAACAATGGAAAAATGGGTGAGGGATGAGGGAAGATGGTGTAAGATATGAAAATAGTAATCTATAACATCAAAGGTTTTTGAGGGAGAGTGGGTGGGGGAGGGAAGGGGAAGAAATGGAGAGTTGGTATCAGGTGCTCAAGTGGGAAGAAAATGCTTTGAAAAAATGATGATGGCAGCATATGTGAAAATGTGCTTGACACACTGGATGAATTTTTGGATTGTGATAAGATGTAAGAGCCCAAATAAAAGTATATATTTTTAAAAACACCTCCCTAGATTATCCCAGATAGAGGTCAAGAACTTCAACAGACCCATAGCAAAAGAAGAAATAGATATGGTTATCAAGAAACTACCAATGAAGAAAGCTCGTGGGCCAGATGATGTCACAGGAGATTCTATCAAGCATGCAGAGGAGAGCTGACACTGATCCTCCACAAACTTTTATAGACCATAGAAAAGAATGGCAAACTCCCAACCTTATTCTATGAAGCCAGTATGTTGATACCCAAACAGGGCAAAGATCCCACAGGAACAGAGAACTACACACTGATATAGCTAATGAACATAGTTGCAAAAATCCTTAACAAGATATTGGTCTATATAATACAAATATATATAAAATCAATCATCCACCATGATCAGGCAGGATTCATCCCAGGATGAAGGGATGGTTTAACAGCAGAAAAACCATCAATATTATACACCACATTAATAAGAAAAACTATAAGAATCACATGATAATATTGATACATATTATATTTCATATGGAAAGGAAATAAACCCAGAATTAGCAAAGAACTCCTCAAGAAGAAGGACAAAGTTGGAGATCTTGTTTTCCCTGAGTGTAACACCTACTACACAGCCAGAGTGGTCAAAACAGCATAGTACTGATATAATGACAGATACTCAGACCAATGGAAAAGAACAGAAAACCCAGAAATAAAACCAACAGCATATAGACAAACGATCTTCGACAAGGGCCCAAAAAGCATCAAGTGGAAGGTGGATGCCCTCTTTAATAAGTGCTGCTGGAAACAATGGGTGTCCACCTGTAGAAAAATGAAACAAGATGTTTACCCAGCCCACACACAAGAACAAATTCAAGGTGGATCACAGACCTAGAAGTAAAACCTCAAACTATCAGGACCACCAACTAAGGAATCAGGATAAACCTAAGAACCTTGGTTCAGGGATTGCGTAGGCTAACTGCAATAGGGAAAGGTACACTCACAGGTGAACCTGAAATCGACAAGTGAGATATACTGAGGATAAAACACCTGTGTGCATCAAAAGACAAGAGAGTAACAAGAGAACCCACAAACTGTGAGAAGATTTTTAGCAATGACACAATAGACAAAGAACTTATTACTAAAACATACAATACCCTTCTTGCTTGCAAAAGAAGGAAAACAGTTAACCCCCACGAGGAAAGGGCAAATGACCTGAAGAGAAGTTTCCCAAGGGAGGAGACCTGAATGGCCAATAAACATATGAAAAAATGCTCCAATCATTACCCATCAGAGAAATGCAAATTAAAACAACCATGAGATAACATATAACACCCTTGAGGATAGACCAAATCAGAAAATTGGAGGGATAAGAACCTTTCTCCACTGCTGGTGGCCATGTAGATCTGTACAGCCTCTGTGGAAAGCAATCTGGGGATATTTAAAGCAAATGGAAATTGAGCTACCTTATGGCCCAGCTTTCCCTCTACTGTGCATATACCCAGAAGAGGTAAGACATAAAACACGACCAGTCCTCTGTGCACCAATGTTCATTGAGGCACAATTCAGGTGGAAACAATGTCAATGTCCATTGATAGATGAGTGGATCAGTAAATTCTGGCACACACACACAATGAAGTTCTAAGCATCACTAGAAAGCACTGATGATCACACATAGTTTCATGGGAAGAATTGGAGGAAATTATGCTAAGTAAAGTCAGCCAACCACAAAAGGACAATTACAACTTGAGTCCCCTGAGGTAAGTATAATCATCACAGTAGGTAGAAAAGAAAAGCCAATTATCTCATAATATACAAGTTGAGGTACAGGCAATTGGGAGGAGGTCCGACCAATCTCAAGTAGGTACATGTTAATCCAACACAAAGAAGGTGAAAAGGAGGAAGGGGAAGGAAGAAAAAGGGAGGGGAAGAAGGATGATGATGGCACAGGGGGAGAAGGGCACTAACCCACCAAATTGGGAGTGTCTATACAGACCCCACCATGGTGCACCAAACATTGAGGGCAATGTAACCACGTGGAGAAATGCATGAAAATATTAGGCTACAGGGCTGGCCCAAATCCAAGCCAAACTGACCCTCTACCAAGACATATGTTCTACAAAGGACAACACTAAAACTATAGGTTGGGGAGAGAGGCCGTCTGCCAAACCCACACAGAAGCAAAACAAGAAGGAAAAAGAGAAAGGGGCACAGTTTAGACCTCATGTCGGACTACCAAACTTGCAGGGCTACGTGCCTGTATGTGGTGAAGAAAGCGGATGGTAACCAGCTGTCAAAAGATATAGCATCTGGGGTCTTGAAAGCTTGAAGTTAAACAAGCAACCATAAAGCAGAGAAGCAATAAGCCCACGTGGAAGAAGCACACCTGACTATGCAATCATAAGGTGTCAACAAAATCAGGTAACAGGCACCAGCAGACCCAAACAAATAAACCATAATTTTGAGAGGGGCATCGGAGTAGAGATCCAAAGTCCATTTCTGGACATGGGGACATGACCTCACAGAGGGGTCACAGGGAAGAGATGAGTCAATCAGGATGCAGTTAATCACTAATGAAACACACAATACACCTCTGGTTCCTTGAGGCTTCCTCATCCCCCACTACCGTGACCCTAGTATTGCCTTTAACTTCAGGCTAGACCGAAGCATGTGCACAGGTACAGATAAGACATAAGAGCTCACAACACATGGAATCCAGGAATAGGAATGGCAGTAGTGATATCAGGAGGATGGGGAAAGTAGGGGAGGAAGGAGGAACTGGTCGAGATGATTGACATATAACCACATCCCCCTCCCCAGGGGGATGAACAACAGAAATCATGGGAGAAGGGAGATAGCAGTTGGTGTAAGATATGAAAACAATAATAATTTATAATTTATCAAGGGGCGAGAGGTGGGGGGAGCTGACGCCAAAGGCTCACTAAAAGTAATTGAATAGAAAATAATGATGGCAACATGTGCAAATGTACTTGATACAATTGATGTATTGACGCTTAAAAGAGCTGTTAGAGCCCTCAATAAAATTTTTAACACCTAGAAATATATCAAGTATATATATATATATTACTTTAAAAAAAGAAGAAGATGAACAATATTCAAATAATTGATCTACCAAAACAAGACACAACAAAGAAGTCAACAGTTAAAGTAGTGAGGGATTTCCTGGAAGCAAACTTCCCCACCTTAATGAATAAGAACCAGACATTCATTCAGGAAGCAGAGAGGAAGTAGATTATATTTATCATGTTTGCTATTGTTAGGTTCCATCTAGTTTGGTTCAACCCACAGCAACTCTGGACCACACAGCAAAACACCGCATGATCCTCTGCCATCCTCACAATTGCTCATATGCCAGAGTCCATTGATGCAATTACTGTGTCAAATCATATCACTGGGGGCCCTCTCCTAACCTTCTAGTTTACCAAACATGATGTCCTTCTGCAGGCACAAATCTCTCCTGACAATACGTCCAAATATATAAGATGAAGTCTTACTATGCTTGCCTCTAAGAAGCACTCTGGCCTTATATCTTCCAAAACAGATCAGTTTATCCATTTAGCAGTTCGGGGTACTTTCAATATTCCTCACCAGCACAACAATCCAGATGCATTGATTCTTCTTTGGCCTTCTTTATTCAATATCCAACTTTCACATGCATCTGAAGGAATGGATAATACCGTGACTTGGGTCAGGAGCAAGTTAGTCCTCAAAGTAACATTCTTGCTCTTCAATAACATAACAAGGTTGTGTGCAATAGATTTACCTAAAGCAATAAATCTTTTAATCTCTTCACTGCTACTTACATGACCATTGCTTGTGGATCTAAGTAAGAAGAAAACTTTGACAACTTCAGTATTTTCACCATTATCATGATGGAGAAACTATTAGGTAACTCTTAGTCCAGTTGTGAGGATTTGGGTCTTCCTAATATTGAGTTTAATCCATAGTGAAGGCAACAATCCTTGATCTTCAGCAGCAAGTGCTTCAATTCTTCCTAACTTTTAGCAAACAAGAATGTGTCATCTGCCACAGGTTGTTAATAAGCCTTCCTCCAATCCTGATGCCATAGTCTTCTTCAGATAATCCAGCATACAACTTGAACAAATATGGTGAGAAGATACAACCCTGATACTCACCTTTCCTGATTTTAGGGCATGTAGAATGCCCTTGTTCTGTTCACACAATTTTCTCTTGTTCCATGTACATTTCCAAATGAGGACCATGAAGTGTTCTGGAATTCCAATTCTTCTCAAGGTTACCTGCAGTTCATTATGGTCCACACAGTTGAATGCCTTTGCATAGTCAATGAAACATAAGTAAACGTCTTTCTGGTATTTTCTGCTTTGAGCCATGATCCATCTGACATCAGCAATGATATCCCTTGTTCCATGTTTTCTTCTGAATTCTACCTGAACTTCTGGCACTTCCCTGGCAACGTACTGCAGCAACCGTTGTTGGATATTTTAAGGAAAATTTCACTTGCATGTTACATCAATGATATTATTCCATAGTTCGAGCATTCTGTTGGGAAAGGGCCCGAATCTGGTTCTCTTCCAGTCTGTTGGCCAAGTAGCTGTCTTCCAAATGTCCTAGGATAGGCAAGTGAGTACTTCTCTGGCTTCTTTAGTTTGCTGAAGTATTCTAAGGGGCATTCCATCAAGTACTGGAGACTTGTTTTTGGCTAATGCATTCAATGCAGTGTAAATTCCTTCCTTCGGCACGATTGGTTTTTGCTCATGGGCCGCCTCCTGAAACGGTGAGATGTCCACTAGATTTTCTTAGCACAATGACTGTGTATTCTTTTCATTTTCTCCTAATGCTTCCTAAAGCATTCAATGGTTTTCCTATAGAATCTTTCAAGATTGCAATCCAAGGCTTGAATTTTTCTTGAGTTCTTTCAATTTCAGATGTGCAGAGCATGTTCTATCCCTTGGCTTTCTAATTGTACTTCCTTGTACACTTCATAATACTTGTCTTTGTCTTCTCAAGCTGCTCTTTGAAAATTTCGATTCAGGATTTTGACTTCATCCTTTGTTCCATTCACTTTAGCTAGTCTATAGTTAAGAGTCAGTTTCAGAGTCTCTTCTTACATCCACTTTGAACTTTCATTTCTTTCCTTATTTTTGGCTTTATTCATGAATGATAGTTTTCACATTCTCCCACAGCTCCATCAGGCCTTCTCACATTACTGTTCAGTGTGTCAAATCTGTTTTTGATATGTTCTTAAAATTCAGGTGGGATAGACCCAAGGTCATATTTTGGCTCTTGTGAAGTTGTTTAAATTTTCTCCAGCATTATTCTGAACCACATATGAACAATTGATGGTCTTTTTCATGGTGACCAGGTTTTAGTTAATAATATTGAGTTTTTGCACGGTGTCTTCCCACTTTCATCTGAGGAAGTCCGTGAAGTTCCCTTCTGAGTTGTTGATAACAGGTATCTACTATGAACAAGTTTTAGTTATCATGAGATCTCCAGCTTCATTTTTATCGCCAAGTCCATATTTTCCAATTACTAGTCCTTCCTCTTTGTTTCCAATTTTTTAATTCCAATCACCAATAACTATCAATGCATCTTGATTGCATGTTTGATCAGTTTCCCTATTGCCTCTCAGTCTTTTGGTTAAGATCAAGTGTGATCAATTTCTCACTGAAGTTTTTGGTAAAATTCCTCAGTTTCTCCATTACTGGTTTTGTGGTTGGATCATTGAGTTGAATAATATTTGTATTGATTGGATTTCCTTGGAGATGGGTAGGTGTAATCAGATCACAGATAGTACTGTATTTCATAATGGATTTAGCAAGATCCTTTCTAGTAATCCATGGCATGTCATTCTTCTTGATTGTGTTATTCTCTTTGTGGTAGTTACATAATCTGTTGTCAATTTGGGATGAGTGGATTAAGAGTGAAGTGGTGGAGTCTAGTCTGTCAATTGGATCATAGCCAATGAGCCCTTTGTGTGGGCATGGCCTTCTCCTGAAATTTCTGGGAGTTCCTGGATTTTCCTCCTTGGAGACAGGAGAGACTCTTTCTCTCCACTCACTCCCTTGGAGACGCTCTGCTGACAAGACACATGCGCTACCCTCTGGGAGCTGGAGAAGACACATGGCCCTACCTTCATGCAGCCTTGGAAACTGGAGGAGGCACATGAAGACCCCTTCCAGTGCTAGTTGCTATACCACCACAGACTTTGCACCCACTGGTCTGTGATCTTCCTGGATTCAGTGTCAACTTTCATAGATGGGGGAACATATTCACAGGATTATAGCATTAAGGCATAGGTGTTACTTAATTGAAACTGTGAGGCTAAAGAATTATGTACAGGTGCCAAGTTGGCAAGGGGTGGATTGATATAGTTAGTTTATTGTGCCAACCTTGCCAATAAACACATGTGGGGTTCATTGAAGGGTGGAGGGGTAAATGGCTCGGTGAGCCTCGCCTTTTGAGTTTTGGGATCTTTTGCTTTGTGATGGTCAGACCAGGGTGCAGCTGCCTTAGCCAGTTCTCTTCTTCAGCTGGCAAGGCTCACTTCCTGGAAGACTTCCCCAAGGAGAAGCCACATGGACCTAACCCGATGCAGCCCTGGGTACTGAAGCAGCCATGTGGAGACTCCTGCCAGCACTGAGATGCGTACACATTCACTAACTCAGCTTTCCTCCTGAATTCGGCATCATTTCATGTGTTTTTTGAGATGGAGGAGGACTTTGTACATTGGTGTTGGGCATATGGGTCAATGGGTTAATGTTGAACTTGTGGGCTTGGGCAGCACTGGGTTGGGATGTTTTCTTGATGCACACTTAACCTTTATATAAAAGTCTCTCTTATACATGAGTTTCTGTGGATTTGTTTCTCTACAGTACCCAGATTAACACACTAATATGTAGGGGGGAAAAATAGGAGTAACAATATTAATTCCTGATAAAATAGGAATCAAAGTGAAAGTCATAACGAGAGAAAGAAGGTTATTATCTAATAATCAAAGCCACAGTTGAACTAGAAGGAATAATCATATTAAACATCTATGTATCCAATGAAAGACCCTCAAATACATTAATTAAGTGCTTACAGAGTTGAAGTGACAAATAGACAATATTATAGTAATAGTAGAAAGCTTTAATAATTAGGAGGGAAATACAGTTCACCTGGAAAAAATCTACAAAGATACAAAACTAAACAACACAATTAATGAACTTGATCTTGTAGACATGTACAGAACATTTCACTAAACAGCAACACAATATACATTCTTTTCCAGTGTAAATGGCACATACTCCATTATAGTTCATATGTTGGTCCACAAAGTAGATATCAGCAAATTTTTTAAATATCAAGATACTACCAACCATATTTTCAGATCACAAGGCTATAAAATGAGAAATCGATATTAGGGAGATCAAGCAAAAAAAATAAATTGCTACTTAAAAAAAACCACTTTGTTGTGTAATTGATTATATAAGGAATGCAATTTAAAACCTCCACGAAACAAATGAAAATAAAAATACAACACACTAATATCATTAGAATAAAGCTAAAGCAACACCAAGACGGGAATTTATAGCAGTAAGTGCTCACACATCACGAAGAAGAAAGAACCAAAATCAATATCTTAACCCAACACCTACAGAAATTAGAACAAGAGAAACAAAACAAACCCTTAGCTAACAGAAGAAACATAGAATAGATTGGAGCAAAAATAAATGGATGTGAAAAACGAAAAATAATGGAACAAAGTTTATAGGACAAAAACTTTGTCCTTTGAGAAGATTAACAAAATTGATAAACCACTACCATATCTAACAAGTGAAAGAGCAAATATTACAAGTAAGATATGAAATACATGCCTTCACAAAAAGCAAACATAATTTTGAAAGACGACAAATTAGTATAAAGAACTGTTCTGAACAAATTTAAGAATCTTGAAGAAATGAGCAAATGTCTAGAAGCATTATCTGCAAAAATTAACAGAAATTGATATGGAAAACCTTAATAAACCTACAAAAATATATTTTTTAAAAACCCACAGCAAGAAATATATCAGGTCATTAAAAATTTCATTTAGTATGAAAATTATTTTTCTTTTATTATAGTGGTGCAATGCAGTATTTGTATTTATGAGATTGTCTATACTGAGCATAATGTCTTCAAATTTGTGTTCTCATGAGGTTTTTGACAGTTTCAACATTTTTTTTTGAAATGCATAATATTCCATTGTATGTGTGTCCTAGAATTTATTTATCTATCCTTCCACAGAAGAGCATTTTGGTTGCTGACATACTTTTGCTATTGTGGATAGTGCTGTGTTAAACATTGATATACATTGATTTGTTTGTGAGAAGAGGTGTGGGGTGGCACAGCAGGGAGATTGGAAAAGAAAGAGGTAAAGGGGAAAGGGGAAAGCTATTATCATTTCACCATACGATAAATAAAAACGAAGTCAAAGAATAACAAGTTTAGAAACCGCTTTAAATAGAAATATTTTTAACTTACTGAATACACTCAAGTATCAGCCAATCTGAATATAAGCTAAGGCACCTAATTTTACCAAAAAAACATATTGACTCAAGTATAAGCCTAGGATGGGAAATTTAGCAGCTAATGGTAAATTTCAAAATAAAATTTGATCCCAATAAAATTACATTAATTGAGGCATCACTAGGTTAAATATTTTTGAATATTCATTTCAAAGAAAAACAGCAAACTAGTTCTGTAAGTGGAAAAGAGGATCAACAAAAACAATAGTGTATCACCATAACTATACACTGTTACTGCATGCGCTGCATTGCTACACACGCTGCCTTACAGCATGTACACACCACAGCTTGTATACTTTGAAGCCTAACACAGACTGATGATATTCCAGAATGCGATGACATGGCTATTTGCATAGATCAGCCTGTGTTAGGGCTCAGCATATACATGCTGTGCTGTGTACTCACTGTTTTACTGCAAGCACTGCATTACTGCATACTCTTTGCTGCATATGTATGGGAAGTGCTAATGCAACACATGCAGTAACACAGGGCGTACACAACACAGCATGTATATTCTGATCCCTAACACAGGCTGCTCTTTTCAAGGATAGTCAACACTGCGGCCAGATAGGTGTTAATAAGAAAATAAAATAAAGCAGACTCAGTACTGTAAATAAGTATGTTGTATATCCAAGACCAGAGATATACCGGTATTTGTATTCAGCAATGCTTGGGTGGAGGAACAGCGTGACCAAGCACGGGTAAGACTTTAAGGTTATGTCCTTGATCATAGCCCTGGAGAAAAGCAGGATAAGAAGAGCAAGCAGCCACATCAGACATTCATCTGACAAGGATATGGTGCGCCCCAGGTACCAGCGCACAGAAGTGGGCAATGGACAACAAAGAGACTGCCAGCACGCAGGAGAAAAGAAGAGCGGTGATATCAGCAGTCATCAGACCATCCACAGAGGCTTCAGGCACCTGCAGATGAGCAGGAGAGACCGGAAAACACCTGCACTGAACTAGAGAACAGGTAAGTGGGCCCCTCACTGGAGTATAAATCGAGAGGGGATTTTTCAGCATAAAAACATGCTGAAAAACTTGGCTTATACATGAGTATATATGGTAGTTATTTCAATTCTGTGTATAATTAATTGTCTATTCAATCATTTGAATTAGTACATTGATTCACTGCTATAAAGAGTATATGAAACTCATAGTCCTCTTTCAGCAAGATAAATTAGACACTGAATATTGGTGCAAATGTAATAAAAAATTACATAGACAAGTGGTATATGAAAACTCATTGCCATCTAGTGCATTCCAATTCAAGGTAACCCTATAGGATAGGGTAGAACTGTCCCTATTGGTTTCCTAGGTGGTAAATCTTTATGGGAAGAGAAAGCCTAGTGTTGATAATGGGCAGCAAGCTGATGGTTTTGAACTAGTGACCTTGCACTTAGCAGTTCAATGAGTAAAAATGGAGTTGAAGGAAAATGAAAAATTTCCCCAAACCCTTTGAAGTCCCCTCATTTGTCTAGCAGATGGGTATAGATTTCTCACAATGATACCAAGACTTGGAGGAAAAGAGAATAAATTGTTAGGTTTGAAGCTATAATAAATGAATACAGAGAAGCCCCCAAGGTGGCGTCCAGGTCTATTTACCTACCTGGAGATCCTGCTGCTGGACCAGAAAATTAAGAGGTAAGAAAGAATGAGATTGGGAGGCCAAGTATTAAAAATAGAATCAGGGTACTAGGATCTGGCCCAGACTCCCGCTTTTTAAATTTTCACTCACAAGGCGAATCAAGAATGCACTGAAATGCTCTTGGTTCATTATAATGTGCCATTGTGTTTGAGGGCTCCGCTGGACCTGAGCTCTTCCTGTGCCCTAGCCCTGCAGCGAGCAACAACTATCCCAGTCTGTTGTTTAAAAGTGGTCATAATCCCAGGCTGGAAGAGAGCCCGTGAAACTAGTCACAGGATGCCACACCAGAGTTCCCTGGACTGTTAGCTACCTTGCTCCCACAGTCTAGAGGTTGGCAAAGGGAGCCATAGATTTGCAGCAATTGAAGAGACATGGGGATATATACCAGTGTCAGATCACAGTTTGTCAGAGCACAAATGCATAGCCAATAGCAGGGGATGGCCAGGAAGAAAACAATCTCTCTGAAAAGCTAATACTCCTCCCCTGGGGGTCAGCATGAAAGCCCTGAAATCAGGGCACCTCACAGGCCCAATATAAAAAGGAGAAAGTATATTTTCTTGGTAAAAACTTCCCATCCGAGGTCCATTATTTAACTCAAAGACTAACCTGCAGGACACTGTCCTTCAGCATACATTAACATAAGGCAGCATGAGCTAAGGAATGCCAGAAATAAGCAACAGAGCATAGTGAAGAGGCTTTCAACATAACAAAGAGCCTCTGGGGCAAAAATCAGTCTCAGAACAATTTCACAGAGCATAAATGGACAGCCCATAGCCAGGGAGTTAATTCAATTCCAGTTGCCAATTGGAAAAAAAAAAACCTTCTCTGAGCTACTGGGGGATCAGCAATCTCAGCACAAATTCGGGAAACTCCACACGCCCAATGGGGGGAACTACTGTCCACCCTTGGCGGACCTACACATGGCTGGGGAAACCCTGCCTATCCTTTACAGTGCTTCTTGTGGCTGGATGGTTGCTTACCTGTCCTGCGGCCCTACAAATGGCTGACAGAATGTCCTCCCATCTGCTACAGTACTGCACAAAGTACAAGGCAGTTATACCAGTCATCTCAAGTGTTCCACAGTGCTGCGAGAACCTCTGCCTGACCTCCACTGAGATCTTGCCTACAAGGGTAATTCTTCCCAGCATCTGTGGGACCCTACATCAAAGTTGGCACACTACCCCAGCACTTTGAGGCAGGATTGGACCCCCTTCAACCTCACTGTCAGGCAATCAGGGCTCAGAGCTATCTCATGAATTTTCATTCTTTTTCTTCTCTCTCCCTTCTCTCTTTTCCACCACAGTCAGTCTCAGCAGGCCCAAGTTTGTGTTTTTCTTTTTTCTTCATTTGTGTCTTTCTTTTTCTTCTTCTCTCCCTTCCTTTTCTTTCACATGCCACTGCTGGCTTCCAAACCACTACACTCTACCTAGGGAAACTCCACTCAAACAACAGGGGAAGCTCCAGCCTGTGCTCTGTAGCTGTGCTGCACACCGCACAAGGCAGCTACAGCAGGCCTCTCCAGTGCTCCACCCTGCTGCAGAAACCTCCACCTGGCCTCCACAGTTATTTCATGACTAGGGTATTTCCACCCAGCACCTGTGGAACTGTACACCAATGCGGGTACACTCATCTGCCACCTGGGGGCAGGGTTTAAACCCCTCCAGCCCCATGTTCAGGGCTCAGCTATATCTTTACTCTTTATTTTTTTTTCTTCTCTTTTTCCAACCACAGTCATTCTCAGTGGGCCCAGCTGTGTGATTTTTCTTTCTTTTTTTCTTTCTTCATCTTTTCTTTTTATCCTTTCCCTCTCTTTCTTTTCACATGCCACTGCTGGGTTCTGACACCCTACCCTATACCTAGGGCAACTCTGCCCAACCAACAGTGGGAAGCTCCAGTCTGGCCTATGTGGAAGTGCTGTATATGGCACAAGGCAGCTACAGCAGCTCTCTCCAGTGCTCCATGCTGCTGTGGAAAACTCTGCCTCTAGGGAAATTCCACCCGACCTCCGACTAGGGAAATTTCACCCAGCATTAGTGGTGACCTTGCCAACTAGAACAAGCTGGCTGTACACCAAAGTGGGCATATCCACCCAACACCTTTGAGCAAGATTTAAACTGCTCCAGCCATATGACCAGGTGATTGAGGCTCAGCTATCTATTTTTTTTCTTTTTCTTTTTCTTCCCTCTTCTTCTTTCTCTTCTTCTTCTTCTTCTTCTTCTTCTTCTTCTTCTT
>NW_022107407.1:2961676-2967243 GCF_000313985.2 Echinops telfairi
TTCTTCTTCTTCTTCTTCTTCTTCTTCTTCTTCTTCTTCTTCTTCTTCTTCTTCTTCTTCTATCTCTTCTCTCTTACCAACCACAGTCTCCCCAGCCTCACTTTTTCTTTTTTTCTGTTTTTATTTTTTTCTTTGACTTTTTCTATCTCTTTTGACTTTTGGTCTTGTCTTTCTTTTTTTCTTTCTCACTTTTTCTTCTCCATCCCTCATTTACCTTTCACACACCACTACCAGGCTCCAGGCCATTCCCCTCTGCCTAGGGCAACTTCGACTGCCCTGTTGGAGGAGCTTCCTCCCACACTCATTGGCCTTACCCACCGCCAGCAAAATCATGCCTGCCCTCCACTTCACCCTAAACAGATGGTGAATCTCCCCTTCAAAAAGTTTGAGGAACTCCTGCCTACACCCCAAGGCCCTACAAGTGACAGGGGGAATGCCTTCCTGCCCTTTGTGGTGTTCAACGCTGCTATGGGAACATCCACCCAATCTCCATAGTGCTCTCTCCAACTAAGTAATTCTGGCTGCCATCCACGGTGCTCTACACCAAGGAGGGTAAAACCACCAGCCCTCTGTGGCACCCCCATTGCAGCGGGAACTGCCACACAACATCCGAGGCACTTTAGGCGCCATGGGCCACATCACCATGGCATCCTGGGAGATCAGCCAATGAAGTACCCAGCCAGTGTCCCGAGAGAGGACTATCCAACTCAAACTCCAAATAATGGAATATAGTTGGTTAGGATAAGAGTGAAACCACAGGAAGATAATGCAGTAACCCTAATCCCCTGTGCAGCTGCCTGAAGATAGTTTGAAGCACTCCTATGAGTCTCCCAAAGAGAGAATCCAGTGCTTTTTGACTCTGCAAGATGGTGTTGGACTTCTCTAAAACAACACATAAACACCAACATGCCCCAGTAGCTAAAATAAAAGAGCAGGAGAAACAAGACAATTCAGGAAGAAGTCATGAACCTAGCGACATGCATAGGAGAAGAAACAAATATTCAGAATGTTGCTTAGAGTCATACATGATATGAAGGAAGCAATACTGAAAAAGGATGAAATGATAGAGAAGATAAAGGGCACACATCAAAGGGAAATGCAAGGCCTAAGGGATAAAATAACAAAATCCAGTAGAAAATTAACATACTTTGCCAACAGACTTGAGGAGGCAGAGAATAACACGCGACCTAGAGGATAACCAGGCAGACTTCAACAAATGGGAAAGGCACTCAATTAAGACAACCAGAGAAGATGAGGAAAACCTGATAGCCATGTCTGATGCTTTGAAGCAGAAAAATATTAGAAAAATTGGACTACTGGCACAAAACACAACAAAGAAGTCAATGGCAAAAATAGCGAGGATATTCTTAGGAAAAAACTTCCCCAGTTTAATAAATGAAAATCAGACAAGCATTCAGGAGGCCGAAAGAATACCACTTAGACTGAATCACAAGAAGTCATAAACACACATAATTATCCAACTAAGAGGAACAGGAGAAAATCAAGAGAGCAGCTAGGGGAAAAAAAACAAGCAATCACATAAAGTTTCCCAAGTAGGAATATGTTCAGACCTATCAGCTGACACGATGAAGAGGAGGGAATGGATTAACATATTCCAAAAATTGAAGGAAAGCAATGCAAAATATCCATCTAAATTAACTATTAAGATAAATGGAGAATAAAGATTCTTCCAAGACAAAGAAAAATTAAAAGAATACATATAGAGAAACCCAGCCCTACAAAAGATCCTTGTCAATCCAGGATGGCCAGAGAGCAACACTCACTGACACAAATACGAGACCATCACATAGAACAACTCCTCACAGATGGCAACAAAGTGAAAATAGTCCCCAAGGTAGCATTAACTCCATGGTGGAAAGAAAGCAAGAATGAACCACACACAAGCACAAAACAAACTGATAAGATAGGTTGGTAGGAAAACACCCAACACAAAAGGTACAAGATGACATCACAGATTCCACAGATGGATGTAATAACACTGAATATCAGTGGACTGAATGCAGGCATTAAAAAGCAGAGGCTAACAGGCTGGCTCAGAAAACATAACCCATCTATCTGTTGCCTGGAGGAGACACATCTCCAGCCTACAGACAAAAACAGGCTGAGAATTAAAGGCTGGAGAAAAATATAACAAGCAAATGTTAAGTCAAAGAAAGCAGAAGTTGTAAACTTAATATCAGAGAAAATTGGTCTCAAGGTGCAAGCTATAACCAGAGACAAGCAGGGGCACTATACAATGCTCAAGGAAACAGTAGACCAAGAACCAGTGAGCATAATAATTATATATGTGCCTGGGAAAGTTGCAAAATTTGTAAATCAAACACTCCAAAAGATGTTTTGGACATGCTCAACAATTATTGTAGCTGCCTTTAATACACCACTCTCCAAAAAAAAGACAGATAAGAGGGAAATAAACTTGACAAGGAGGCTATAGATCTAAACAGTACAATTGAATGACTTGACCTGATAGATATTTCAGAGCTCTCCACCCAAATGCAAAAAAATTCACATTCTTTTCAAACTAACATGGCACATACTCAACGATAGACCACATGTGGGGCACAAGTTGAACCTGTGTAAATGCAAGCACATAGAGATTATACAGACTTCTCTCTCCAACCACTATGCTATAAAGCTGGAAATCAACAATAGGACCATTAAGAAAACAAGGGCAAAAAATTGGAGGATGAATAAGTCTTTATTGCGAAAGGATTGGGTATTCAGCTAGATCAGAGATGCAATTAGGAAGTTTCTAGAAACCAATGAGAATGAAAATCCAACATAGCCACACCTTTGAAACACAGCAAAGGCATTTATAAGAGGAAGCTTGATAGCAATACATGCACATATGAACAAGGAAGAAAGACTTATGGTTGATATGCTGGCACAAAACTTAGACCAATTAGAGCAGAGTCAACAGGACAATCCTACTAATAGCAAAAGGAACGAAATGATAAAAACAGGACTGAGATAAAGGATAGGAGACACAAGAAAACTATGGAAAAAATTAATACAGCTAAAAGTTGGTTCTTTGAAAGGATTAACAAAAGTGATAGACCTCTGGCAAAACTAACCAAAGGAAGGAACAAATTCCAATAGCAAGGATGAGGGATGAAACAGGGGGCATTAAAATAGACCCTAATGAGATCAAAAGGATAATTATACAGTAATACAAAAGTCTGTACTATAATGAATTCAACAACTTGGAAGACATGGACAAATACTTGGAAACACAATCCCTCCCTAGACTATCCCAGATGGACATTAAGAATCTCAACAGACCCATAACAATAGAAGAAACAGACAAGGTTATCAATGGATTACCACCAAAAAATCCCCCAGGCCAGATGGCTTCACAGGGACAATTCTACCAAGCATTCAGGGAAGAACTGATACCAATTCTACACAAACTCTTCCAGAATATAGAAAAAGAGAGAAAACTCCCAAACTCTTTCTATGAAGCTAGTATAACTGATACCTAAAGTGGGCAAGGATCCCACAAAAATTGAGAATTACAGACCAATAACCCTAATGAACATTGTTGCAAAAATTCTTAATAAAATACTGGCCAATAGAATATAAAAGCATATAAAAAATAATTCACCATGACCAAGTTGAATTCATACAAGGATGCAGGGACAGTTCAACATACACAAAACCACGAGTATTATTTGCCACATTGACATGAAAAAGTATAAGAACCACATGATAATATCAATGGATGCAGAAAAAGCATTTGACAACATCCAATACCCATTCCTGTTTAAGAGACTGAAGAAGATAGGAATGGAAGGGAAATTCCTCAATATTATACAAGGTATATATGAAAGTCAATGTGGTAGTAAGTGGAGAAAAGATGCAAAAAATATCACTGCAAAAGGGGACCAGACAAGGATGCCCCTGTCCCCACTCCTATTTAACATCAACATAACAACATATGGCAAAGAAAAGACATCAAAGGTATTCTTCTGTGTACAGAAGAGGCAAAACTATTGTTATTCACAGAAATTAAGAGGGTTGGAGATTGAGGGGAAAACATCCTGGCTTACCAAGTCCCAAGGACGATATTCCTGCTCAGATCAGACAATGCACAGAGAGGACCATAGGACCGTCCCCACCACGAGACACACAACATCCCTCACTGAACCATAGTGTTATGTGGGGGGCAACACTGGAGACATAGTGTGGGAATTGTGCCCAATCTGACCCCATCACACAGATGAAACACTAAGGGCAGCAAGGGGAACAAACTGATGAAATCCCAAGGGAATACCAAAAATAGACTTTGGAGACAGAGTATGGCACCCCATCAGACTTGGCTGGAAAACAGTCCTAAAAATGAAATACACAGACATGGAACTATTTATAAGCTTTTCATTTTTTGTCATTCCTTTCATTTCGTTGTTATTTTGTTTATCTTTCTCTTTTTCTTTGTTGTTGTTGTTTTCATGGTTTTGTCTTCCTTTGTTGTTTTGTTTGGCTTTGCCTGCTTTTTGCATTTATTAATGTCTTTCATGTCTTTCTAGATAAAATAGGCGGCATAAACAATACAGAGACAAAAACAAAGGTACCAGTGGTTCCGGGGGGACACGGGAAAAGGGGAGGTGGGAGAAAAAGAGGGGGGTCAAACAACCAGGCACAGGGAATACCAAGGGAACTAAAATCAATGGTTAGAAGTGCATAGGATGCCTAGTGGGGCTTAATCAAGGGCAATGTAACAGCGAGGAATTACTAAACATGAATGAAGGCCAAACATGATGGTGGGACAAGAGGAAATTAAAAGGAAATAAAAGAAAGGACTAGCAGGCAAAGGACATTTATAGAGGTCTAAATAAAAGCATATACATGTATACATATATTTGTATATAATGATAGGGAACTAGATCTATGTACTTATATCTTTATGTTAAGTATTAAGGTAGCAGATGGACATTGGCCCTTGAGTCAAGTACTCCCTCAACACAAGAACACTTTGCCCTACTAATCCAGCATTCTGTGATGATCACCATCCTGACATGAGTGCTGAAGACAAAATGAGTGCATAAGCAAATGTGGTGAACAAAGTTGATGGTGCCCGGCTATGAAAAGATATAGGATCTTTGGTCTTCAAGGCTTGAAGATAAGCAAGCGGCCTTCTAGATGAGAAGCAACAAAGCCCACATGGAAGAAGCACATCAGCCTGTGTGATAATGAGGTGTCCATGGAATCAGGTGTCAGGCATCTAAGACCCAGAACAAAATCATACCAATGTGAATGGGGGTGGGGGTGGGGGGGGCATGGAATGGAGATACAATGCCCATCTGTAGACAATTGGATATCCCCTTACAGAAGGGGCACAGGGAGAGATAAGCCTGTCAGGGTGCATTGTAGCACTGATGAAACACACAGCTTTACTCTAATTCTTTAATGCTTCCCTGCGCTGCTCCCATGCCCCCAAATACCATGACCTCAATTCTACCTTACAAATCAGACTAGATCAGAGCATGCACACTGCTACAGATAATAGCCTGCAACACAGGGAATCCAGGATAAATAAACCCCCCAGG
>NW_022107407.1:2967343-3009735 GCF_000313985.2 Echinops telfairi
CCCCTCCCAGGGGGATTAACAACAGAAAAGTGGGTGAAGGGTGACAGAGGTTGATGTAAGATATGAAAATAATAATCTATAAGTTATCAGGGGTTAATGAGGAAGGGAGAGTAGGGGAGGGAGGGGGGGAAATGAGGAGCTGATATCAAGGGCTCAAGTAGAAAAAACGCTTTGAAAATGATGATGGCAACATATGTAGAAATGTGTTTGACACATAATTCAATACATTGATTGTGATAAGAGCTGTAAGAGCCCCCAATAGAAGTATTTAATAATAAATAAATACATAAAGAAATAATAACAAAATCAATTAATCCAACCAAATACATATTTTCCAACCTATATAACAATGCTCAGACAAAAAGTACTAGTTTATCTGTAACACAGTAATTACATAAAGATAAATCTATTTAGTGACTACAACAAACCATTTTCATTCATAGTAATATAGTAAAGATCCTGAGATAGCCAAGGTTATCATCTTTACAGAAGTAGATTGTAACCTCTTTCTCTCCCAGAGTAGCTGGTGGGCTCAATGTGCCTAGAGCAACCAGGGATCCTTACCAACTACCAACATAATTTATTTGTTACCGTGTTTTACTTTTTATTTTTACAACAGTGGGTCATTAGGAAGAAATTGAATGGCTGTCCCTGGGAGAAAAAAATGTGTAAAATAAGAAGAATGAATGGCATGCCTAGCGATATGAATTACTCTTTTTAGAACCTTTATGATTAGAAAGCTTAGAAATAAAATAATATAGAATACTATTTATGTAAATAAGCACATGCATGCACAATTCAACTTACATATAGGAACATGTGCAAACAAAGAAAAATAAACATTAAATATCCGAAAAACAAAGGGGAAAAAAGATTGTTTTTTATAGAGCTCTATAACAATAATATAAGATAATGTAACATACTACTGATGACTACAATTAACTTATTCCAAAGCACTTGTGTAAAACATATACATATCACCACTATGTAAAGGAAAACAAAAAAACAATGTCTAAAGGCTTGAACTAATACATATATAAATATTAAAAATAGATAGTACATATATGAAAAGTCTTCATCCTCACTGGAAATTCTATCATTGAAACTTAGATTTTCAAAATGATATTTATTTATTCACTATGTAGACAAATGTAGAGAAAAAGATGATATCTAGTAGGCACTAGGTCATGGCGCTAAAACCAAACCAAACTCATTTCTTTTGAATCAATTCTGACTCATCACCCAGTCAGATGGGAAGCTGTACTTGAGTGATAATGTTTATTGTAGCATTAACTATAAAAGCTGGCCTTTGGGGTGAAATGTTGAACATCTAAGGGTTTGGTAAAATAATTACTACAAGGAAGAGTAGAAAATGTGGAAGAAATAATGGATAAAAAATTTAAAATAAGATAAAATCAATTTGGGTATGATTAAAAAACAAATTCCAATGGAAAAACTGCTGCCATTTAAATGTCTTTTGTGATAAATATAAGGTCAGATTCTGAATGTGTGTTCTTTTGTTTTGCCAGTTTTCACAGAGTTAACCTGAACTTGACTTTTTCTGCATGTAATTTTCTATATAGTTTAAATATGTTTGTACTTGCTATTATAATTCTACAGCTAAACAGAATAAGTAAAAGACCTATAACTGCACAGAATAAACATTTTACTGTAGTAATTCTGTAATAGGGAGACGTTTACAAACATGTACTAAGTCAAGATAAAAAGTTTCTCAGACAAGAAATCACATAAAAAGAAGGCTTGTTTTGCTTTTGGAGGGGTGTTTTTGGTGCAATTAAATGAATGCAGTACTATATTTTGATAGAACATAAAATTGAAGTATTTAATATGAATTCTTTCTTTTATGGTAAATAGTAAAAATTATGACCAGAATAATTTTAATACAAATATTACTTTCCCTCACACTAAGATATTTTAGGTATCTTCTTTTGAATAGGCATTTCCCTAATAACTTTATTGGTTAGCCTAAGGCAAACATTTTTTTTTCATTCTGGACGAATACTGCAATAACGTTTGCATGATTTACTTGCTCATTTTTCTTATCAAACAATGTTATTCACAATTAAAATTTCCACTCAAATCATCTGCTCAGCATGTGTGTATTCATCCCCATGTAATACCATTCCCCTGGTATTAGATTTATTTACTTTTTAACAATCACACTTTCCCATAAAGGAAGAAAACAAAAACAATAATACCTAATTTCCATCAAGTCAATACCAACTCATGGAAAACACGGTATGAGAGTAGAATTGTGCTCATAGGGTTTTCGGTGACTGATTATTTTGAAATACATTGCTAGACTTTCCTCTCAGGTGTTTTTTGGTAAATCAGAACTACCAACATTTTGGCATGCAGCTGAGTTCATTAATAATTTGAACCAAGGGATGCAAATGCCAATGATTAAAGGGATACTCAAATGAAGGTCTGTGCTAACTATGTAAGATTAAGAATCTGAAAGTAAACAGGCTAGAATAGAGTCATCTTGATGTGAAAGTTTGTTACTTTATTTCTCCTCTCTTTCTTTCTGTATCTAAGGGCATTGAAAAACTCTTTTTGCTTTCTTTCTTTTTCATTTGATCTGATGACAGCTTAAAGTTACTCTGAGGATATGGTCAGTTAATGGTAATCTGCAACCCACACACAAAATGTATCACTAAAATTGTTATAATTAAGTGCATATGATTTAACAGGGTCATTTAGAACTATGATTCATCAGCAGTAGCTGTAAACTGGTTCACTAAACCCAAACCTTAGAGGGGAAAAAAAGATAGAATAGCTTTTTGATTCCACATTAGGATCAGGGCCAAATGATTCAGAGTCCTGAAAAGCCCTAGCCCAGGATGAATTTCTCAACACTGATAGGCTGTTGGCATTGCCTGCCAAAGGCTACATCTCTTTCCACCTGAGCTATGCAAATTTAGAAAATGAGCTTCTAATGAGGTGTAGCTATTGCGTTCATTGTAAAGCCATACCCTAAAGGACTAATATTTGTTTTCATTCCTATATGGATTTGAGTACTTCTCTGTGTAAAATTTTTTGTTATTTGGTTTTCTTCAGTGTGATTGCATATTGTGGGAAAAAATGTGGGCACCATTCTTTAGTGTCTTTCCATTGTCTTGACTGGCCCATGCTCAGTCTTTTGACATTTCCCCTATATTCAGTGATACCTTAAAACTCACTGCTATTGAGTTGATGACAACTCATAGCAACCTTATGGGGCAGGTGTGGTAGTTATATAATTGCTTGTCAATTTGAGAGGATTAAGAGTGAATGGGGTGGAGTCTAGACTGTCAATCAGGTCATAGCCAAGGAGGCCTCTGCATGGGCATGGCCTTCTCCTGAGGATTCTGGGAACTTCTAAACTCTTCGTTGGAGGCAGGAGACACTCTCTCTCTCTGCAGCGGAATAGACACATGGAACTACACTACTTCCCTGAGCTGGAGGAGCCACATGGAAACCCCTGCGCTGATCCACAAGACTTCCTGGATCCACAAGACTTCCCAACCACTGATCTGTTATCATCCTGCATTTGGCATAATTGCATGTGTTTAATGAGTCTGAAGAGGATTGTATGGATTAGTATCAGACATATGGGCTAATATTGGACTTATGGACTTGATCTAGACTGGGCTGGAATGTTTTCTTAATGTATAATTCCTCTTTATATAAGGCTCTTTCCTATACACATATGAGTGTCTATGAATTTGTTTCTCCAGTCCACCCATACTAACAAAGCAGGGTAGAAGCATCCATATGGGGTTTTGTGACTGCAATTCTTTACAGTCGTAGAAAGTTTCATCGTCCTCCTGTAGAGCAGCTGGTGGTTCCCTACTCTGACCTTGAGGACAGCAGCCTAACTCATATCAACTATACCTTAGATTTTACAAAATCTTTACTCTTCTGGCTATGAACTCTGCTTTCAGCAAGCTGTCAATTCAATGAGATCTGCAAAGCTCAACTTTCAAATTGCTAGCAGCTCACAATTTTTCATTCTGGGGAACTTCATTGTAAAAGAGAGTAAAGCTTGCACTTTAAGCAATATTCCACTGGGAAGGGTAGAAAAATTTTCTAAGGTGCCACAATAACCTTGTATGTCTTCAAGACCCTCTTGCCAAAAAAAAAAAAAGCATTTATCTGCAGGAAGAAGATACTTGTGAAACCATACACTCAGCTATAGAGTGGGCAGAGCACATGGGCTGCAGAGTCTTCTCTTTTACTATTCAATTATTTTCTACCTTGCCTACTAAAGAGACTTTTAATCTAATTTATCTAATGTATGTGTGTTATAATTTGGCATTAGAAAAAATGCCAAGAAAAATAGAGTCAAATAAGTAATCATTGTATTTTAGTATAATAGAGCAATAACAAATAGTATTATAACTTCTGAGATGAAATATATATCCATAGGAAACTCAATATGAAATATTAGAAAATTCTGTTGAATATATATTGCAAAGCAGCAGAATATTTTGCATATAGAAAATAAATTTCTCTTTTACTACCAAGGTGGCACATTTTTATATCAATGATAACCCAAATCATTGGTTTTACAACATGTTTTTGACCTTATTACAAAACCCTTATTTGTTATTGTTAATGTCAAAAGGTAATGAATGTTTGTCAAATCAAATTTAGCAAATCCAGAAGAATAAATTCAAATGTTTGTATCTCAATTCATAATATGTTAGTAACCATCCTTCCAAACATTTGCTTATTCTTCCATTCAACAAATAATCCAGGAATTGTTTCAAGTTCTGTGAATACATCTACATAAAGTCTTTATATTCACTGATATCATTTTAATTAGATGGGGGAAGCGATGATAATTAAACACACATATATACTTCAGAATGGATGCTAAGAGAAGGCCATTCTGAGAAAGTAGCACTATTTCAATCTTGGTCGAAGAATTGACAGTGCAAAAGTGCAAAAATCCTCAAATGACTTGGCAGAATTGAAGAATTTTAGAAAGGTCAGTTTGACTAGAATATGGTCAAACTTGTGGAAATTGGTAATAGTTGTCGTAGAGATTGATAATAGTTGAAGTAATTAGGACTAAATCACATAGAACTGTTCAATGAGGGAGAAGGTACATGGGCTAATGCACCTTGAAGTGATACAAGTTTCAGGTGAGATGAGCTATATTGGGGGAATCATTCTGTGGATAAACTGAATAATTCAAGAGAAAAAAATTAGATACTGACTGCTATTTACTGATCTACATTAATGCCCCGATCATATCATGTTATGTTACAATTGATTAGCCAGGAGCCCTTGCAGTGCATACAGAGCTTCCCTCCACCCCAACAGTTTTATTGGTGTATAATTCAAATATCATACAATTTGATAGCTTAAGCACATGAAGAAGAGTTATACAATCATCACCACAATCAGCTTTAGAACATTTTCTTCATTAATGTATTCATCATTATAAATTCCCCATCCATTCCACCCAAACATAACCCCCCCAAAAACATTAATCCAGTCACTAATTTCTATAGACTTATCTATCCTAGATTTCATGTACAAAAAATCATTTCAAATAACAAACAAAAACCTAATAAGGATAACAAAGCAATAAACCCTGGACCTTGAAAGGCAAGGCTAACAGAGCCTTGTTTGCCACTGCACTTCAATTATCCCCACCTGTATTTATCGGATCCATTCATGAATCTATGGTTTACATATGTTCACCTTAGAGACATCATTGTCATTTTATTTTATAGGACATTATCAATCATCTCCTTAAGTAATCACTTCCACTGCCATCAAGTCAATGCTGACTTATAGCAACCCTATAGCGTAGGACAGAATGAACCCAGTGAGTTTCTGAGCCTACAAATCTCCACAGCAGTAGAAAGCCTTATCTTCCCCTGAGAAGTTGGCTGAGAGTTTTGGACTGCTAACTTTTCAGTTAGCAACCCAATTTGTAACCACTACACATTGATAATGTCATTTGTTTAGGCAATTGTTGTAGTTAAAAAATTACAACTTGAAAATATTAAAGTGTTAACTTGAAGATATTAAAGTGTAGGGGTGGAGTCAAGCCAGTCATTCAGGTCACAGCCTGATGATACCTCCTTGTGAGTGTGACCTTCTCATAAGGAGGATCCTGGAAGCCCCCACTCTACCTTTACCTTCCTGCTAGCAAGTCACATTGAGACCTGCTTGAGTCCTGGAGTTGTGTCCACTCCATTGGATCCACAAGACTTTGCTCCCACAGGCATGTGATCTCCCTGCATTCTGCATCATTGCATGTGTCTATGTGAGTCTAAGGAAGGATTTATGGACTAGTATCAGACTTATGGAATTCATCTGGACTGGACTGAGATGTTTACTTTAATTATACTGATTTCTTGTTATAATGTTCTCTTACATATGTATGAGTGTCACTTAATTTGTTTTTCTAGTCAACCTGTCCTAACACTTCAATGATATAGAATTTAAAACACTGCTGCTTAAAAAAGAAAAAACACCTGAGTATAGGCCAACTGTGAAATGCAACATATGAATTGTGACTTGCACAGATTAAACTCTTATGAGACTGGACACTATCCACACAAATAACGGGGATCAATGATAGGGTAAATCTTACAGTATTATTAATTCATGGCAGCAGAAACAAGCCTATCAGATTAAAGCATGTCATAATGAAGCAAGGGGAGCATTAAAACAATAAGTATATGTTAGTTCTGGGCCACCATTTGGGCAACCTCAAAGCAAGAAATTGGAACCAAAGTCCAATCTCCTGCTTTTTCCAAGCCCTTGTGCTAGTAGTCATCTGCTTCTCCTCACGTCAAGAAATTTCAGCCTTAAGTTTAAGGGTAAAGGTGAGTTTGAGATAAACCCAAGTTCACACAGTGCAGTTTCCACATGGGGTCCCTCAGGTGTAGCCCATGAAGGATGCTGTGTGCCTTGAAAGAACAGAATCCAAGGTCCCAGTAGTCTACAGCATGAACTGGGTCATCAAGGGATACCTGCAAACTAGGTCAAAAGTGTTCAATCAGGAACCTAGTACCAGTTCTATTCTTCCTTTTGAGTTCCTCAAGAACTTTCAAACATGAACATATACCCAAGATTTGAGGGAAATCTCCAACATAATATGCAGAAAGCAACAAATTTTTAAAAAGATCAGAAAGAAGAGAAACAATAAAGAAACCATAATGAATATACTGAGAGACATAAAAAAATATATTAGGTTAGTGAGGGAAGAATAAAATACTGCAAATAAAGAATATAAATAGAAGTGCAAGCTCTAGGATATTTAAAATATCAAAACTTTATTTTTAATAACAAAACATATTTGGTGTTACCATTTAGGTCCTAAATTTTAGGAGAAAAGTATTGTAAAGTAGAACATATTTGCAAGGAAAATGATAAGAAGAAAAAATATCTTTCTTGTAGGAACAACCAGGCAATGTTTAAATTAGAGATATTCTAGAAGTAGAGAAGAGAAAATAATACTAAAAATTTCCAAAATGGATAACATTATTCTGCAGGTTGACGTGGATCAATGAATGCTCCTAATAAAAGACATAGTCAATATACATTTGAGGAAAATTTTAAATATCAGATATAAAAGTTCCCTTTGAGAAATAAAGCAAAGTCCACCTATAACAGTGACACCAATTTTTTCTACAAAGAGTGTTGAAATAGAAATACAATAAAATTACATTAAATTAAGTTATAATACCCTGTATTTAAAGAGCCAGTACTCCTCAGCCCACTCTCACTACCTTCAAGTCTGTGGGAGGAGAATAAGTTCATCATACACTAAATGGAATCCTGTCGTAATCTTGGACTTCACCTCTACATTCTTCAGTGCCTGATTTCCGTTCAGGTGCATCTCTCTGATACAAATTCTGCAGAAATTTCTGCAGCAAAATTGGAAGGCGGTGATAACAACGTGATGTAGGAGTGAGATCTGGGAATCTAACGTCTTCTTATGTGAATTTTTATTTTACTTCTGCTTATATCTTATATCCAAACAAGATCCTTTCCTTAAAATGCAACGTCTTTCTAGTATTCTAAAGAACAAGTTAACTTTCATATATGCAATATATATCTTTCTCTGCTTTGATGAATAATTTAGCATTTCTACATTTTCTCCCCATCTTTGTACATTGTGGTTCACAATTACACTTTTTTTTAATAATTTAATAACAATTAATGTAGTGTCTCTACTTTTTGAATAAAGTGAAGTTGGCATCTTACACCAGAAACTTTCAAAAATAAATTTTCAAAATGAAGACATTTGTATTAACAATTATGATTCTAATTAAATTTTGCTTTCAGAAGATTTAACTAATAGAAATTTTTAGACATGTTCTATAGTACCATAACTATGCAGGCTATTAATTTTGTTCTAAATATTGATAAGCATAAGAAGCAGTGAATAGGGCAGATGATCCATTCAGAACCAGTGGTGAGAATGCCAATACCAGGAGGGTGGAGAGTGATTTTAAAAAAGAGAAGAAAAAGCAATGAATAGAATGTTTTCTGGGTTCAAATACTCAATGTCCAGAAGTGATATTTATTTTTTGAGACCAAAAAAATCTCAAGAATCAGCATAGGAAGCAGTTAGTATGGATTAACTAATTAAACAGAGGAGAATTTATAAAAGAAATTATATTTGTCCTATGTCTTTAGACATTAACTTATCTTAAACAAAGATATTTCAAGAAAAGGGAATTGTTCAAGTGTAGGTAAAAATGTTTTGCTAATAGGATCCACGTTTATACTTGCATAGATTTATTTCATACATAACATTTTAAAACACTTCTTTCACAACTGGATGGCTGCAGCAAGTCCAGCCAGAAATATATAAGAATTTATAATTTATCAAGGGGTCATGAGGGTGGGAGGGGGATAGAAGGAGGGAAAAAAGAGGAGTTGGTCCCAAGGGCTCAAGTAGAAAGAAAATGTTTTGAAAATGATGATGGTAAAATATGTAAAATCTGCTTGATACAATTGATGTATAGATTTTTATAAAAAATGTAAAAGCCCCCAATAAAATGATTTTTTAAAAATAAAGAAAAAAGAAAGAAATACACTTGTCTTAGGTGCCATTAAGGATTTTTTTAAATCCTTTTTTGGTGTGTGTGTGTGTGCATGTGCGTTCATGCCAGGAAGAAGAACATTTATTTTGAGGACAGATTTTTAATAAAATTTAAGTGGACATCTTGCCACATTAGAAAAGCTTTGCAAAATGTCAATGGAAATCTTGTCCACAGTTTGTAGACATCTCCAACATTGTAAGTAAAGTCAGGAAGACTTTAAAGATGAATTCAACGTTGAGATATTTGTTGAGGGACACAGTATGATAATGTGAGCTTATTATGATGACATTTTAAGAAAATTAGAAACAGCGTTGATGAAAAAAATGCCAGGAATATTTGCAAGGAATCCCTCTACCCACATCACAACCATGTATCTGCACATTCTTCGAGGGTAGCAAGGGCTTTTCTAAGAAAATGTCCTTAGGAAACTACCCCATCCACCATATTATCAAGATTTAAACTTCTTTTTCCCCCTAAAACTCAAAGAATATTCAAAGGGAACACAATTTTAATCAGTCAAGGATGTTAAAACCGTCATTTTTTCATGGTATAAAATGAGTTTACAATTCTTTGGAAAAGGGGTAGAGAGATGAAAACACCTTGATGGAGGATATGTTACAAAACAAAAGTTTTGTATTTTGATATTTTTGTTTACTAAAAGTTTCTAAGATTTTGTTGCAATACTTTTTTGTTATTATTAGGTGCGATTGAGTCATTTGTGACTCATAATAACCCTATGTACAACAGAACAAAGCACTACCTAGTCTTGCACTATCCTCATGATTGCTCTTAAGTCTGAGCCCAGTGTGAAGCCACTGTCAATCCACGTTTGTCTAGGGTCTTCCTCTTTCTTTCTGCCTCTATACCAAGTGTGAGGTCTTTGGCCAGGGACTGGTCTTTCCTGACAACATGAGACAAAGGTACATGAGACAAAGTCTAGCCATCCTTGCTCTTAGGGGAATTCTGATGGTACTTCATCCAAAACATATTTGTTTGTTCTTTTGGTAGTCCATGATGCTTTCAATATTCTTTATCAGAACTGTAATTAAAATGCATCCATTTTCTTCAGTCTTCCTTATTTAATGCCCAACTTTCACATGCAGATAAGGTGATTGAAAATACCACGCTGTGTTCAGTTGATTCTCTAGAAAAACAAAACCAGTGATGCTTGTTTGTATATGTTGTATATAGGAAGAGATTTATATCAATAAATTGTTTACGTAGTTGGAGAAGTAGATAAATCCCATTCTGTTCAAGTCAGGGCAGTCTGCTGACATTTCTGGGATTAAGAGGTGACATGATAGGAGATCAAGGACTCACACGCAAAGATACAGTTCTCACAAAGGCAAAGAGCCAAAGAACGTTAGACCCTCTTAGTTTTCTCTTTCATATAAAAAAGCGTATTACACCAAGGAGTTGTCATCAAGCTGAGATGCAATCAGGCTGTGATACAATTGATAGGTCGAGATCCACCCCAACGATTACCAGGAATGGCTAGCTGATATAATCTCTAACCATCATAAAAGACTTGGCACTTTTAAAAATTACCCTCATATATCACAAAACAGTAGAATTAAAAAGAAGATAACATGTTGCCATGAGGGATTTGGGATGGTAAAAGGGAAAATGCATGGATGTTTGGGGGAATAGTGGAAAGTTTACATACATTTAAAACAGCCTTCTAAAATTAATATTGATTCTAACAGCTCCCTGGTACTAGTCTCATTTTCATAAACCCTCAAAATACACTTCAAGAGAACGCTAGAAAAAAATGTACTTTCATTATCACAAAAACTATTCCTTCATAGAGAACTCACGAAGAGAATTTCTTGATTGTGTCTCACAGTTGAGACTTAAACTAAAGTCAATGTACAAAATACCAAGAGTAGATAATTTCAGCTCAGCTGTGGTGGACTTTTCTAAGTACACAATAGGGTTCAACACTAGGCGTGCTCCTCTGCTATGCCACCTCAGGCTTTCTCTAAAGTCACCACCGGTACAAACCAGTATAACTTGGGACGGGTGAGATAATTAATTTCCTGGGAGAAATCTTAACTAATAAGAGACTGGAGTCTTGATAAATGGCAAAGGCGTCCCATTTCTTATGGAATAATGCATGCTCTGTAAAGTTCCTTCAAGGATGAATAGTAGATGAAGCCTCATGGTTACCAAATAATCTTTTTCCTTCTTTCTTTCTTCCTTCCATCCTTCTTTATTTCTTTCTTCCTTCTGGTACCTCTGCAACCATCAATTCTTTTTCTTACACTCTTCTGTGTGAATCAAAATAAGATATACTCAGAATTTAAAATATTTCAATAATAGAGTTCTGGCCTAAGCTCACTGCAAAGTTGTGCACTGAGAGCATCTTTGCTAAGCTGGACTGATCAGGATAATCATGGACTTGCAGCTCACCATCTACGCCAACATGCTGGGCCTGTCGCTCTTCTTGCTTGTGGTTCTCTATCACTACATGGTCATCAACAATCCCAAGAAACAGGAATGACAGTGGTGCTTTCTCAGCCCCAGGGTTCTAGGACATAGTCTGAGGCAAGATGGAAGGTGGAAGGGCCCGCCGTCACCCTTCACTTCGCCCCTTCTACCCATCACAACATACAAAGCTACTATACTGTTTTCCAAAACAACTTTTATTTCCTCAGTCTTCCTTAACCCTATGAACAAGAAGCTGCACTGAATTGGGCCCACTATAAGAGCTGCTGGCTTTTCTACTCCCCCATTCCCCAATATAAAAATATAGATATATATTTTTTAGAAATTTAAATAATAATTACCTGTTTTAATCAAGTCCACATTTTTAAAGTATAACTCTCTTTAAAGGACTAAGAATAACTGAAAATCACAACCAGAAAAGTGTTTACTCAGCAATAATCATTACATTGATTTTCAAATGGCATTATTTATGTTTTAGATGAAATATTTAAAGGAAAATAAGCCAGAAACCCAGATATTAGTCTCAGATTTTGTATTATCCATTGGTGAGACCATATGAAATACATTTTACTGCTCTAATCCTGGATTTCCTGTTTTGTTGAAATGAAGCAGTTGAAACAGGTTTGCCCTAGACAAAGCTGTCAGTTGGACACATTGCAAAGTGGACTGCTTTTAGAGCCTGCCATCCTTATGCCTAGAGAAACTCCTCACCAACACACAATCAAAATGTGCCCTGGTCTCACTAGCCCAAGTTCTAAAACAGATGAATTTCTAATATAACAAAGTAAATTGTATTCATGTGAAACTAAATGTGCAATACAAGCCCACCAATGACATTCAAGCCTCAAGCTCCTCCCATTTTCTTATGTATTTTTCTTAGGAAACACACATGAATGAAAGGATGACTTTCATGCTGGTCATCTGATTGAATATATTGCTCAACGGTACTCCAAAAGTGATATTCTGAGCCAAAGGGAGATGGACTGCCAGAGATGAGGTGGTGCCCTGTTCAGGATTTTTTTTTTTAACCACCACATTTTCTAAATCATTCCACATAAGTGGTTGCCAATTTGACTTCTCGGAGGACAGGCTCTGACAAAAAGGATTAAAAGAAGAAAGTAAAATAGTTCCTTTGTTCTGAGTGTAGAAATACTGCAAGGAAATTCCTGTTCATTGCAGGTGATTAAACATGGTTTATGAGAGGCCATTATGTGGAGAGTGTCACAGGTGCTGCTCTGTTGCAATCAGCTATTTTATTTAACTATTTGTTTTCGTTCTTTAACTTTTAACTATGAGGAGGCTTCAGAAAGTTCGTGGAAAATGAAATAAAATTGGACTGCATTTAATAGAATTAATACAAATTTAAAATAATAGAATTTTTACATGAACTTTTTGAAGTCTTTTTGTAATATTAACTAGAGTTTAAGTTTACCAATAATCTGGCAACTATAAATGATACCAGAATCCTATATAGACATTTTTACAACCAGTGTTCTTATATCATTAAAATTCAAACATACAACCCTTTAAGACAGAGGCGAGTACATTCATATTTGGGAGGAATGACCAGGAAGCTCAAAGTAACCACAAGTAGGAAATTCCACCAAAACCTCTCCTCTGGAATGAAAATTCATATTTTCATTTTGGCTTTGACTCAGTAGCAAATCTAAACTTATTTTAATATTAACATAATAGATACAATTTTATATTAATTGCTTTAGCTATGTCATCAAAATTTAAGGAAAAAAATTATCACTTGGAGTTTATTTATGAATAACTGTAAATATCCTTAGCTAAGGCATTTAAGAGGTATGATATCCAAAGGCTCAGAGACAATATCCACATCCTTCTACTATCATTTGATACAAACTTAATTTTAATCAGTTTCCAGTATATTTATATTTATTTATAAAATATTATCATTCTAATATTTTCACCTACCTGCTAGCTAAAATACAAACAGTTTTCTTTATTCTTGTGGCTCCTTTAAACTTGTCCTGCATCATGAACTAATCCTGAGTGTTCGACCTCCTCCCTTACTTATGAAGCATATCTTCCTGTGCATCTGATTCCCTATTAGTTGGAGGGACTCAATAATAGTGAGTTTGTTTTTGTTTTTGTAAATTCTCATTCTATTATTTTCACATACCTTCAAGCTAAAATACAAATAGTTTTGTTTCTTCTGTGGCACCTTTAAACTTGTCCTGCATCATGAATTAATCCTGACTGTTTGACCTCCTCCATTACTTATCGTTTTGTGCATCTGAGTCACTATGAGTTGGAATGAACTCAATGATAGTGAGTTTGTTTTTGTGAACTCCTAAAACTTGTCTATGAAAGTCTTATGAGAACTATATTGTACTTACCAGGAATAGATCCTTATGCCCAAATCAAAATGATACAAGTTAATTATCAAAATTAACTGTTTATGGAATAAAAATAGAATAATACAAATATTGTCTCTGAATCTTTGGACAGCAGTTATTGAGTTAAATGCCTTAGGAGGTGCTGCCATAAACAAAATACAACAAAATAATGTGAAATCTTGTCTATATTTCTATAGTGCCTAAGCTCTTTTAAAAAAAATATTTTTATTAGGGGCTCTTACACCTCTTATCACAATCCCTACATTCCTCCAATATGTCAAGCACATTTGCACATACACTGCCATCATCATTTTCAAAGCATTCTCTTCCCACTTGAGCCCCTGATATCAGCTCCCCATTTCCTCCCCTTTCCGCCCTCCCTCATGAACCCTTGATAAGTTGTAGATTACTTTTTCCATATCTTACATCATCCACCGTCACCCCTCACCCACTTTTCTGTTATTCATCTGCCTGGGAGGGGATTATAGGCTGATCCTTGAGATTGATTCCCCCTTTCTTCCCCAACCCTCCTCTATTCCTCCTGGTATCTCTACTCTCCTTGTTGGCCCTGAGGGGTTTATCTATGCTGGATTCCCTGTGTTGCTGGCTCTTATCTGTAGCAGTGTGCATGCTAATCCGATTTTTAAGGTAAAATTGAGGTCACAATAGTGGGGGAAAGGAAGCACCAAAGAACTAGAGGAAAGTTGTGTGTTTCATTGGTGCTATACTGCATCCTGACTAGTGCCTAAGCTCTTAATCATCACTCTATAGTCTCTCTCTTTCCCTCCTTCCTTTTCTCCTAAATTACAAATTTCATGTTCACCTCAGTGTTCCCAGAAAGTAGTTCTGCTGAGTTAACTAACATTCAACAAATATGTTTCTATTAAACAGATTAATTCTGAAACTTATTCCACTGTGCCATTTGTTGCTCATTAAAGTAAAATTGGTGGAACTTTCTAATAAGAACAATTTTGAAAATTCATGTGGTCCAATTTGGACACAAGAAATCAATATGTCTGGCAGTTTTCATTCTCAATTAACTTCATTCGTTCTTCAACCTTAGAAATGGAAAAATTAGGCAGTGAATATTAAGTAGAAATAAAAAAATAAAATAAAAGCTTGTAATTGAAAAGTGGGGTAATATAATGAATTTCTGTTTCAGAGTAGAACTGTACTTTATAGGGATGTCAGTGGTTTATTTTTCAGAAGTAGATTGCCAGTCCTTTTGCCTAACAAACTTCTGGGTGGGCTTGAACTGCCAACCTGTAGGTTAACAACAAAGCAACTAACCATTCACATCTCCCAATAGCATTTATGAATCCATGAATTTTTTTTTCTAAAAAGATCAGAAGTACTAAGACTTAATCAAACACAGGACATTTCTGAGATGAGGAACAGTTTTATGTATTTGAATCCTTTATTTTTCTTCAGTGTGTTGTTTTTGTTGTTAGGTGCAATTGAGTTTGCTTCAATCCATAGTGACCCTATGCACAACAGAACAAAACACTGCATAGTCCTGCACCATCCTCACAATTGTTCCTGTGCTTGAGCCCATTGATGCAGCCACTGTGTCAATCCATCTCCTTGAGGGCCACTCCTCTACTTTACCAGGCATAATGTCCTCCTCCAGGGATTGGTGTCTCCTGATAACATGTCCAAAGTATGTTAGACATGTATCACCATCCTAGCCTCTAAGGCTGTGATTCTCAACCTTTCTAATGCCCTTACCCTTTAATATACTTCCTCATGTTGTGGTGACCTACCAACCATGAAATTACTTTAGTTGTTACTTCATAACGGTAATTTTGCTACTGTTATGAATCAGGGAAGACCTGTAAAAGGGTCATTCAACCCCCAAAGGGGTCGCGACCCACAGTTTGAGAACTGCTACTTGAAGGCGTATGCTGGCTTTACTTCTTCCAATACAGATCAGTTTGTCTTTCTAGCAGTCCATAATACTTTCAATATAGTTATCCAGCATAACAATCCAAATGTATTTTTTCTTCAATGGTCTTCTTTATTCAATGTCCAATGTTCACGTGCATATGATGCAATGGAGAATACCAATACTTGGGTCAGGCACACCTTAGTCCTCAAAGTAACATCCTTGCTCTTCAATGCTCTAAAGAGATCTTGACCAGCAGATTTACCTAATGAAATATGTCGTTTGATCGCTTGACTGCTGCCTCTGTGAGCACTGGTTGTGGATCCAAGCACGACAAAATCTTTGATAGCTTCAATTTTATCTCTATTTATCATGATGTTAACTATTGGTCCAATTGTGAGGATTTTGATCTTACTTGCATCGAGTTGTAATCTATATTAAAAGCTACAATACTTCATCAATAAATAATTTAATTCCTCCTCACTTTCAGCAAGCAAGTTTGTTTCATCTGCATACTGCAGATTGTACATGTCTTCCTCTAATCCTAATGATACACTCTACATATAATCCAGGTTCTCTGATGATTTGCTCAGCATATAGATCGAACACTACAGTGAGACACACACCTATACTGATTTTAAATCATGCAGTATTCCTTTGTTATGTTTGCACAACTGCTTCTTGATCCATGTACAAGTTTCTCATAAACACAGTGAAGTGTTCTGGAATTACCATTCTTTTTAAGGTTACCACAAATTACTCCAGTCCACAGATTTGAATGCCTTTACATAGTCAATGAAATACATGTAAACATCTTTCTGGTATTCTCTGATTTGAGCCAAGATACATCTGACACCAGCAATGATATCCCTTGTTCTACATTATCTTCCAAATCAGGCCTGAATTTCTAGCAGTTAATGTACTGCTGCAACTGTTGTTGGATGATTTTAAGCAAAATTTTAATTGTGTGTGGTATCAATGTTATTTTTCTATAGCTTGAGCGTTCTGTTGTATCACATTTCTTTGGAAGGGACACAAATATGTATCTCTTCCAGTGTTGGCCAAGTAGCTGTCTTCCAATTCTCCTGGCATAGACAAGCACTTTAGTGTAAGGACAGTTTAATTTTAACATGCCTTAGTATATAGATTGCTTTTGTGCCTTATTTAATTGCTAAGAAGTATACTTATTACAAAGTATGTCTATTATTTTGCAGAACACACATATGGAGCTAAAAAATAATAAGCTATGGAGGTTCAAAAAGTCAGGTTATAATTATCAGAGAAAGAAAAACTCTGAAAAATATCTGATCTTTCTCAATTGATTTATATTCTTATGTACTTATGATTTTTACATTGAATTCAGACTTAACAAGATGTTTACCAAGTTTTCAAGTTAGCTAAATAAATGCAAGTTATTTTCTTCCTACAAGTAGTCCAAAATTTGGAGAAAAGGGGTAGAGAGTCCTTTAGTAGCTGCTATTCAAAACATTCTTCATCTAATTTTTTTTTCTTCTTCATCGAAATTTAATGCAGTCCTAATCAATCTTGTTCAGTATGATAAAGCTACATCTATATAGTGATATAATCACTTGTACATATTAATCTATCTTATATGTAAGATGATATGCATAGTGATAATAGAGGAAGTCAAGGACTCAGTATGGACAGTAGTCAGCTAGGTAAAAAGGAGGGACAATAGGAAAATAAAAATCTTTGCGCATCTTCTGAGGAAAAATAAAATTATAATATTGGTGGGAAATGGAAAGCAGTGGAGCTTGGAAAGGTTTGACAGAGACCAAAATGGGGTAAGACTTTCAACGTATATTAAGGAATTTTTATTTGATGTTAAAAGTTTTTTTGTAATGCTTTGTTTACCCAGAGATTGAAATGTATATATATATATTTACATGACCAAAAGATTACAAAATTTTACTCTAACTGAAGTGCAGAGAATCAATTATACAAGTAATAAGAGTGATTAGGAGTATTTTCTCACAATAGTTCAGAAGAAAATAATAGAAATTTTTAGAGAAATGTAGATCAGATTAAATGGACAAAAAATATTAACTACTTTTTAAAGAGGCATGAGGTTAGACAAAATATATGATGTCAAACATATGCACCCACTGTCATCAAGTGTGGGGTACTAGTCTCCACAATCAAATGGGTCCAAGGGCAGTTGTCTAATTGGCAGGTAAAATTAAAGAGACATTAGACAAGACAAAGCATGCAAGTGCTCACCACTAGGACCACCATGACATCAGGTGCCAGGTCCATGCAGAGAGAGAATATTTTTAAAACCAAGGCTTATATAAACTCTAGGAATATGCAAGTCCCTTTAATTACAGGTAACTATATACATAACCGGAAGGTGTTATACAATAGGCATACAAGTAACAGAAGAGTGGCGAGCTAGGGGCACACATGTGACAGGAAAGCATATATGTAACAAGATGGCGAACTTTAGAGTCAAGATGTCAGCCTAACCTTGGTCGTCTGAGTCAGCTTGACTTTAGAAGTCTTTAGGGTCTCCTTTGGGGAAACAATCTATTATTCTTATCAGAAGAGAGTGGGCCCTCCTCAGGGTGGGACAGACAATCGGTTCTGATTGCCTTAGATGGCTGACAACCTCCAGGTATATAACCTTCAAGCCATTCCCCTCCAAGTGTATAGTCAACTGCTATGTGTTTCAAACAGCACTTTAACTTTGCCATTGTTATGGGGGAACATCGTGGGGAATAATTTACTTAGGAGAATGTGAGTGGGACAAATCTCCAACTCACAATGTGAAGGTTTCCTCCATGGGAGCTTTGGCCTCTCAGACTCCTTAACATATGAATGTTGAGTTTGTGCTCATTCACTCTCTTCCAGGTTCTGTTTCCCACAATCAAGTTCATTCTAATTCATAGGGATACTATAGAAAAGGATAGAAATTCTTATCCAATTTCCAAGATTATAATCTTTAAAACATGCATGGAAACAGTAGTTAAGAAATCAAGTGACATTCTCTGTGCAAATCTAATAAAATATCCTTGTTGTTATTGTTATCAGGTGCCAAAAACAAAACAAAAATACTATAAAAACTCTGTTTTTTTTAATAAAAGAAAAGATCTCTTATCTATTGTTGTTAGGTGTCAGTTCAGACTCACAGCCATACTATGCATAACAGACTGAAACACTTCCCATAGCATCAACAAAAGCATTGTTAAATTTGAACTCAGTGTTGCAACCACTGGGTCAATCCATCTAATGGAAGATCTTCCTCTCTTTTGGTGACCCTCTACTTTACTAACAATGGTGTCCTTCTCTAGGAACTGGTTCCTCTGAATAATGTATTCAAAGTACATGAGAAAAAGCTATCCTCTCTCATAAGGAACATTCTGGCTGTACTTCTTACAACACAGACAAAGCCATAATTCAGAGTTATAAATTTTTCATTGATCTTGTTTATTCAGTGTACAGTTTTAGCACACATATAAGGCAATTGAAAATACCAGTTCTTGGGTCTCACCTAAACCACTATTATTGAACTGGGTTCAATTCAGAGGGAATCTGTGTCTGGCCAGATCAATATCAGGCCGGCTCCTAGCAGTGAGTGACCTTGAATCTCCCCTCACTCGAGTGTGGAGCTGACCAGAGCTGGCTGAAGCAACTAGCAACAAGTGACCTTGAATCTACCTCACCCATGTGTGGAGCTGACCAAAGCTGGCTAATGTAACCTGTCAGTAACTTTGCAAGTCCTCTTTTTTTGAATGGCCCATTTGGCTCATGGCCCATTTGGCTCATGGCCCGCCCTGCACCTGCACCTTTCACGTGGCCTGTTTTGCTAATGGCCTGCCCTTCACCCGGCACGAATACACCCGGAACCAGGAAGACACCTTACATTCCAGAAACCCGGACATACCTGTAGCTCCCAATCCCTGACTACTTTACCCTACATGGACTCAAGGCAGCCCAGTCAGATGTTCCCCAGCAATATAAACACCACTCCTGTAGCCTTGGGTGTGACTCCCTCGGCCCAGACACTATTGACTGGGACTTCACCCAGGCTGGGTTTTGTTCCTTAATAAAGCCTGTTTGCTTAAATTTGGCTGATTTGGTCTCTGATGTCTCTCGACCACCTTACAATCTGTATTATGGTTTCTAAGGTTATAAACCATTATAGGAGAAGACACTTTCATCTTGCTCTGGGGACCAGCTGGTAACTTTGAATCACTGATTATCCCACAGTCCCATCAGGGCACCTTAGTTTTGAATTATGAATACGTTAATACTGAAGGTGACATTTTTGCTATTCAATACTTTAAAAAAATCTTTTAAATCAGATTTGCCAAAAGAAATATGTCATTTGATTTCTTAAGTGCTGCTTCTAGGAGCATGGATCATGCATCCAAGTCAAATGTCAAGAAATCCTCGACAACTGCTACTTTTTCTCTGTTTATTGTATGTTGCTTATTAGTCCAATTGTAAGGATTTAGTTTTCTTTACATTGAGTTGTGAGCCATACGTGTACCTGTACATTTTTATCTTCATCAATAATTGCTTCAAGTCTTCTTTGCCTTTAGCAAGCAAGGTTGTGTCATCTGCATATTTCAGGTTATTAACAAGCCTTCCTCCAATTCTATTGCTTTTTAAAATATAATTCAATTTGTCAGATTATTTACTCAGCATACAGATTGAACAAGTATGTTGAAAGAATATAACCCTGATGAACACTTTTCCTTATTTCAAGCCTTGTATTATGCCCTTGTTATGTTCAAATGATTGTCTTTTGGTCAGGTCCCATATGAACAAAATGAAGTCTTATTAAATTCCCATTCTTGACAATTTTATCACTTATGTTCCATTGGAATTACAGAACAGGAAAAACAAAGCAAAAAACCTACAGGGAAAATAGTATAAAACATTCTGGAAGAAAACTTCCTTATGAGCATCAATGAGAGAAAATAACTGTCTATGAAGCCGAGGGAATGCTAAATAGGATGGACTCCCCTCTCTGGACAGAAAAACAGTTACAGTCAAACTTTCTGTGTTACTCTAGGTTGACTAGAGAAACAAATCCAGAGATACTCATGTATGTGTAATAGAGAACTTTAAATAAAAGAGCAATTGACTATTGAGAAAACATCCCACCTAGTCCAGATCAAGTCCATAAGTCTGATTTTAACCCACATGACTGATAACAATCTATAAATTCCTTTTCAGACTCATACAATGCATACAATTAAGCCAAACACAGAAAGATCACAGGTCAGTGGGTAGAAAGTATTGTTGATCCAGTGGTGGTGGAAGCATCTCCGTACTGGAGGGGTCTCCACATGGCTCCTCCTACTCCAGGGCTCTGGATCCATCAGTGTAGCTCCATGTTTCTTGTCAGAAGGAAGACTAAGCAGAGAGTGTGTGTCCCACCTCCAAGGAGGAAGAGAGGAGTTCCCAGAATCCTCAGGATAAGGCCATAAAGCAGTAACCTAACAGCAAAAAATATAGCAAGAACAAAGAAACCACTAGCACCACCACTAAACACAAGAACAAAAACAAAAGAAAACCCAAAATGACAGCAAAAAACTCACATGTATCAATAATGTATCAATCACTAATGCTTAAACACACAAGACAAGAGGCTGGATAAGAATATAAAACCCATTAACATGCTGTTTATAAGAAACACACCTTACACACAAAGAAAAAAATGCAACCCAGTGCTGCCCAAGCCTACAAGTCCAACATTAACCCATTAACCCATATGTCCAACACCAATCCACAAAATCCTCCTCCATCTCACACAATGATGTCAACTGCAGGAGGAAAGCCGAGTCAGTGAATGTGTAAACATCTCAGCTCTGGCAGGGGTCTCCACATGGGTGCTCCAGCACCCAGGGCTGCATCGGGGTAGGTCCATGTGGCTTCCCGTTGGGAATGTCTTGCAGGAAGTCAGCCTTGCAAGTTGAAGCAGGGAACTGCTAAGGCAGCTGCACCCTGGTGTGAAAATCACAAACCAAGAGACCCGAAAAATCAAAAGGTGAAAAGCGAGGCTAACTGAGCCATTTATCCCTCCACCCTTCAATAAACTCCACATGTGTTTATCGGTCAGGTTGACACAATAAGCTAACTACCTCAAGTAATAAAATAGGAGAACTATAACTTCCTGACATCAAATGTATCACATGATTACAGTATTTAAAACAGGTTGGTATTAGTACAATGATAGATGTATAGAACAATGAAACAGAGTAGGGAACCAAGAAATTAATTCATTAACCTACAGACACATGATCTTCACAAAGCTAGGTAATACTAAATGGGAAAGAAACAATCTTCAACAAATGGATGCTAGGAAAGTTGTAGTTCTACGTGGAGAAGAATGAAATAGGACTCATACATCACCACATGTGCAAAAAGAAATTCAAGATGGATCAAAGATCTAAAAGTCAATCCCATAAATATAATGATCATCAATGAGAAAAATTCCAGGACCCTTATTGCAGGGTATAAATACACTATCAAATATAACAAAGGCAACACAGTAGATGACAAAAGGACTTACTATAAATAAGACTTATGAACATTAAAAGACCATCAAAAAAGTAAAAAGAGAACCCATGGAATTGAAGAGAATTTTTGACAAAGACATAACGGCAAAGAAATTTTCTGTAAGGTCAGTAAAAACAGTAACACTTCAATAAGAAAGATATGAACAACTCAAGTAAAAATGAAGCAAAGAACAAAACAGAGAGTTCACCAAATATGACATCCAAATTGCCAACAAACACAATTACTAGCCATTTGAGAGCTACAAGTGAAAACAATGGTGAGATACCACCGTATACCAACATCAACAGCCAAGTGCACTAAAATGGAAAACAACAAATGCTGAAGAGGTTACAGGAAGACTGGAATCCCCAGACATTGCTGGTAGGACTCTAAATATGAACAACCACAACGGAAAGCAATATGGCACTACCTCAAATAACTGAGAGTAGAAATCCTATACAATCCAGCAATTCCTCTGATGGGTATATATCCTAAATAAATAATAATCATAATATGTTTATATAATATTGCTATCACTATACTTTGCAAAATATGATGTCTTCCAGGGTCTGATCTCTACTGACAATATGGCCAAAGTGCATGAGACAGTCAAGCCATCCTTACATCTAAGGAGCCTTCTGGCTGCACTTCCTCAAAGACAGATGTTTGGTCTTTTTACATTCTGTTGTACTTTCAATTTCCTTCACCAGAACCATAATTCAAATACATTTGTTTGTCTGCACTCTTTCTTATTTAATGCCAACTTTCACATGCATATGAGAGCATGAAAAATGCTATGACTTGGATCAGTCCTCAAAGTAATATCCTTGCTCTTCAATATTCTAAAGAGGTCTTGTTAGCAGATTTACTTAACGCAATGTCTTTTGATCTCTTGGCTGCTGATTCCATGAGCATTGATTGAGGATCTAAGCAAGACAAATCCTTGACAACTTCAATCTTTTCTTCTTTTATTATGATGTTACCTATTGGTGCAATTGTGAGGATTTTGGTTTTCTTTACATAGAGTTGTAACCATACTGAATGCTATAATCATTAATCTTCATCAGTAAGTGCTTTAATTCCTCCTCAATTTCAGCAATGCTGTGTCATCTGCATATCTCAAGTTATTAATAAGGAATTCTTCAGTCTTGGTGTCACATTCTTCTACATATAATCCAGATTCTCTAATGATTTATTCCGCGTACAGTTTGAATAAGTATGGTGAGATAATACAACCCTGACACACATCTCTCCTGCTTTTTTTTCTTTTTGGTTGTTATAAGAGACATGTATTTGTTTTTTGTTTGATTGTTTTTATTAAAAGATCATTTTATTGGGGACTCTTACAACCTCCTATAACAATCCATACATCAATTGTATTGTGCCTATTTGTACATATGTTGCCATTATTCTTTTCTAGGCATTTACTTTCTAATGAGCATTTGGCATTAACTCCTCATTTTTTCCCTCCCCCCGCCCCCGTGACCTCTTGATAAATTATTATTTTCATATCTTACCCTGACTGCTGTCTCCCTTACCCAATGGTTTCTGTTGTTAGTCCCCCTGGGGTGTGGGTGTGGTGGCATGTTATTTGTCAGTCATTATAATCATTTCTCCGTTCCTCCCATTCACTCCCCACCTTTCCCCACCTCCCCTTGTGGTATGCATATTCCCATTCCTGGATTCCATGTGTTCTGAGCTCTTAGCTCTTATCTGTGCCTGTGCACATACTCCAGTATAACCCAAAGTGAAAGGTAGTATGGGGTCATGGAAGTGGGAGGTGAGGACACCTCAAGGAACCAGAGGAATATTGTGTGTTTAATTGATACTTTATTGCCCCAGGTTGATGCATCACCTCCCTGTAGCCCTTGTGTGAGGGGATGTTCCATTGTCTACAGATAGACTTTGGGTCTCTGCTCCGAACCCCCTTTGTTCTCAACAATATGGTTTGTTGGTTTGTTATGGGTCTTCTAATACCTGTTACCCATTCCTGATGACACCTCATGATCCCATACGCTGGTGTGCTTCTTCCATATGGACCTGTTTCTTCTCTGCTAGGTGGCCACTTGTTTAACTTCAAGCCTTTAAGACCCCAGACACTATATCTTTTGATAGTTGGGTACCGTCCGGTTTCTGCACTGCATTTGCTTATGCACCCATTTTATCTTCAGTGACTATGCCCAGAGGGTGAACATCACAGAATGCCAGTTTGTGGAACAAAATTTTCTTGCATTGAAGGAGGGTATGAGCAGAAGCCCAAAGTCCATCCACTAACACAGTGTATTGCCATATAAATATATGTACATAGGTCAAGACCCCTATTTTTATGAATTAATTAATTATTTACATATTCTATCAATAGTTTTGCTTCCTAGATCTTTCCTGTTTCTTTTTACCTTCCTCCTGCCCTAACACCATGCTTTCCCTTTTTCCACCTCTTAGTGCTTCCTCTCAGCTAGAATGCTGTTGTTCCAACAACCCTAGGATCTCTATATCCTCCTTGTTGTTGATTTTAATTCCTTAGTTTTTCCCCTGTCTATGGCGTTGCTTGCCGACTGTTTGCCCATTGTTTGCTCACCTTAAGTCCCACTGGCCCATCAGTCCCATTGTTCTCTCTTTGAGCTTTCTTCCTATGTCTATCTAATACAAATAAGCAAAACAAACAATAATATACACCAAACAAAAAGAAAACAAAATATTGAAAGAAAATAAATAAATAAAACTTACATAATTCCAGGTCTGTCTGCTGACCTTTATGACTATCTCCTTGCTGGTTCTGGGGGAATTCCTGAAGCTGCCCCTCCTATCCTGAAGTCTATTTGGCGGCGGCAGCGGTGGGGCGGGGGGTGTTGCTATGGGGTGTTTAGACAGGACTAACTTCCCCTGACATGTGTCCCCATTGTTGTCCTCTGTCACAGTATGCGCCAATGAGAGGACATCATGTCTTGAGCTGTTGTCAGTCCTACAGTCTTCTCTGTGCCTTAGTAGCTCTGTACAGGGACGTCATCCTCTGGGTTTCGTGTGCTGGTATGAGGTCTAGATCATCCCTCTCTCTTTTCACTTCTTGGTTTGTTTCCGTGTGGGCATGGCATGCCAGACCTCTCCCCAACCTGTAGGTTTAGTGTTGTCCTTTGTAGGATGTGCTTCTAGGGAGGGGTCTGTTTGGCTCTGATTGGGGCTGGCCTTGTAGTGCACTCTTTTCATGTATTTTTCTACGTGGTTATGTTGACCTCAAGGTTTGGTCCGCTGTGGTGGGGTCTGCATGCACACTCCCAATTCTGCGAAGACATAACCAATACGTTCCCCCTGGGTGGGTTAGTGCCCCTTTCCCCCATGCCATCATCTCCCTACACCCTCCCTTTTCTACATCCACATTCCTCCCTTTCCCCTTCTTTGTGTTGGAATAATATGTACCTCCTTGTGTTTGTTCTGACCTCCCCCCGCATTCCTGTACCTCAACTCCTACAGTGTGAGATAAGTGACTTTTATTCTATACCTACTGTACTGATTATACTTATCTGAGGGGATTCATGTTGTACTTATCTTTTTGTGATTGGTTGACTTTGCTTAGCATAATTTCATCCTAACACTGACCATGAAATAACGTGCTTCATGTGATCATCAGTGCTTTGTAGTACTCCATTGTGTGCATGTGCCAGAGTTTACTACTCCACTCATCTTTCGAAGGTTGTTTCCAATTCTTTGCAATTGTCAATTGCACCACAATAAACATTGGAGTGCAGAGGACTGGTCGTGTTTTATTTCTTGCCTGTTATGGGTATACGTCAAGAAGAGGGATAGCTGGGTCATAAGGGAGCTCAATTTCCACTTGCTTTAAATATCATCAGATTGCTTTCCACAGAGGCTGTACGTATCTACAGAACTACCAGCAGTGGAGGAGTGTTGTTAGCTGTTGGTTTTGCATATTTAGTTTGTATTAACTTGAGGGATTTTCCATCTATTTCTATCTTCTTGAGTATCTTAATTAGGAATCGATGTTAGAGATTGTCAAATGCTTTTAATGCATCTATCAATATTATCAAGTGATTCTTATACTTTTACTTATCAATGTTGTGTATAATTTTGATGGATTTTAGGATGTTAAACGATCCCTTGGATGAATCCCACCTGATCATGGATGATATGTTTCATATACCTTTGTATTCTATTGGCCAATATTTTGTTAAGGATTTTTGCATGTATGTTCATTAGAGATATTGGTCTGTAGTTCTTTCTTCCTGTGGGATGCTTATCTTGTCTGGGTATCAGTGTAGAATGAGTTTGGGAGTTTGCCATCTTTTTCTATGCTGTTGAATAATTTTTGGAGAATTGGTGTCAGCTCTTCCCTGAATGCTTGGTAGAATTATCCTGTGAAGCCATCTAGTCCGGGAACTTTCATCGGTAGTTTCTCGATAACTGTACCTATTTCTTCTTTTTCTGTGGGTCTGCTGAAGTTCTTGAACTCTATCTGGGATAATTGAGGAAGGGATTATTTTTCTAAATGTTTCCATATCTTCCATGATGTTGAATTCATTAGAATACAGACTTTCATAGTACTTTGTGATTATCCTTTTACTATCTTTGTGCTTTGTTGTGATTTGCCCTGTTTTGTCCCTCATCCTGGCTATTGATGTTTGCTCCTTCCTTTCTACGGTTAGGCTTGCCAGTGGTCTGTCAATTCTGTTGATCCTTTCAAAGAACCTGCTTTTTGCTGCTTTGATTTTTTTTTTGCATTATTTTCTTGTCTTCCCAGTTATTTAACTCTGCCCTGATTTTTATTATTTATTTTCTGTGGCGATTTGAGGGGTTGTTCTGTTGACTCTGTCCTAGTTACTGGAGGTTTTGTGATAGCATGTCAGTCGTAACCCTCTCTTCATTTTCCATATATGCATTAATTGCTATAAAGCTACCTCTGATAACTGCTTTTGAAGTAATCCATAAATTGAGATATATTGTATTCTCATTCTCAGTTTCTACAAACTTCCTAAACACCTCTCTAATCTAGACCAGTACCCATTTGTGTCATACAAATTGTCATTCATTCTCCAATTCTTTTCCCTTGTTTTTCTGGTCGTCCTTTTGTTGATTTCCAGTGTTATGGAGTAGTGATTCAAGAAGAAAGTCTGGTAAATCGCTATGTGTTTGAATTTACCCAGACTCGACTTGTGGCCCAGCATGTGGTCTATTTTCAAAATTGAGCCATGTGCACTTGAAAGGAATGTGAATTTTATTGCATTTCGATAAAAGGTTCTATAAATGTCTATCAGGTCCTCTTGCCTAATTTTGGTGTTTAGCTCTGTAGCCTCCTTGCTGAGCTTCTTTCCTAGTGATAAATTTTCCTCTGATAGCGGTGTATTAAAGTCACCTACTATAATTCTTGAATCTGTGATTTCTTTTTTTCATTTTTGGAACAGTTTGATGAATTTCACGGACCTCTCGTTAGGCCCATCACACACACACACACACACACCTTTATTATTATGTTTACAGTGTCCTGGTCTACCGATCCTTTGAGCATTATATAGTGCCCCTCCTTTTCTCCTGTTATGGTTTGCATCTTGAGGTCACTTTGTTGGAGATTAGGATTGCAATGCCTGATTTTTTCAAGTTGCCATTTTCCTGGTATATTTTTTGCCAGCCTTTTATTCTTAGTCTATTTTTGTCTGTGAGCTTAAGCTGTGTCTCTTTCAGGAACAGATTGATATATTTTCTGAGCCAGTCTGCTAGTGTTTCTCTTTTAATAGATGGATTGAGGTCATTGATGTTCAGAGTTAGTATCAGGATCTGTGAATTCATTGCTGTCATCGTGTACCTTTTGTGTTGGGGGTTTTCCCCTTCATATCAGAGTGTTGAATTTGTGTGTAAGGCTTCATTCTTGCTTTGTTTTCTCTCTGAGGCCATTTTCTCTTGGTAATTGTTATTGGCATGTTGGCTTCTGGGTGGAGTTGGGCTAAATGGTGGTCTTCTGCTTGTGTTTGGTGGATATTAGTCTTCTGACCCTAGTGAGTTGACTAGGATTTTTTCCTGATTTGGTGTCTTATGGTGTGTTATTTGAGTTTGTCCTTGTCCTGGAAGACTCTTTCCTCACCATCTATCATAATAGATAGTTTGGCAGAGTGGTGGAATTTCAGGCTCGGTTTTTTTCTTTCACCTTTTGGAAGATGTTACTTCACTCACTGTTCATGGTTTCTGCAGATAGGTCTAAGCATATCCTTACCTGAGCAGCATTGGATGTGACCGCCTTTTTTTCTATTGCTTCTCTTAAAATATTTTCTTTTTCCTTGAAGTTGGATACTTTAACTATTACATTCCTTGGTGAGTTCTTTCTGCGTTTAGTCTAATTGGTGTTCGCTTTGCTTCCTGTATGAATGTCTGATTCTCATTCATCAAGGTGGAATGTTGGCTTCCAGAAATTCACTCATTAATGTAACTGTTGACTTCTTCATTGTCTCGTTCTAGCGGATAAATTATTCAAATATTGCTCCTCTTCCTAGGATCTATAATTGTTCTAAACAGCCAATATCATAGTCAATGGAGAAAAGATGAAAAAAATCCCACTGAAAAGGGAGACCATACAAAGATTTCCTTTGTCACCACTTCTATTCAACATCTTACAGGAGGTTCTAGATAAAAACATAATCATCAGAAGGACATTAAGATATCCAACTGAGATAGGAGGATGTGAAACTATAGCTATTTGCAGACGACATGATTGTATGCATTGAAAACCCCAGGAGCTCCACAGCAGAAGTACTGACAGCAACAGAAGATTATGGAAGATAGAGGAATAAGGATACAAGGTCAACAAACAGAAATCTACTGTTTAGCTATATACATTGGACAAGACCCTGGAAGAGATCAAGAAGTCAGTACCCTTTTCAATAACAAGAACAACTTGAAATATCTAGTGATATATTTCACCAAAAAACAAAAGACATACAAGGAAAACTACAGGATCCTACTATAGGAAACCAAAAACGACCTTCACAAATAGAAATACATACCACGCTTGTGGATCAGAAGACTCAATATAGTAAAGATGTCAACTTTAACCAAGGCATTACTTAAGTTTAATGCTTTCCTGATAAAATTAGCAACAACCTTCTTCAAAGAATTGGAGAAACTGACCACTAATTTCATATGGAGAGGGAAGAAGCCCAGAATTAGCCAAGAACTCCTCAAGAAGGACAAAGTTAGAGGGCTCCTTTTACCTGAGTTTAACACCTACTACACAGCCACAGTGGTCAAAACAGCATGGTATTAGCATAATGTCAGACCAATTGAGAGAACAGAAAACCCAGAAATAAAACTGTCAGCAAATAGACAACTGATCTTTGACAAGGGCCCCAAAAAGCATCAAGTGGAGGCAGGTGCCCTCTTTAACAAGTGGTGCTGCAAACAATGAATATCCACATGTAGAAAAGTGAAATAAGATGTTTACCTTATCCCATGCACATGAACAAGCTCAAGGTGGATGACAGACCTACAAGTAAAACCTCAAACTATCTAGACCATCAATGAGGGAATCAGGACAAAGTTAAGAACGTCGGCTCAGGGAATACGTAGGCTAACTGAAATAGGGAAGGGTCCACACACAGGTGAACCTGAAATTGACATGTGGGATATACTAAGGATAAAACAGTTGTATGCATCAAAAGACATCACCAAGAGAATAACAAGGCAACCCACAGACTAGGAGAGGATTTTTAGCAATGACACAACAGGCACAGGGCTTATTACTAAAATCTACAATACTTTCCTAGCCTGCAAAAAGAGGAAAATAGTTAGACCCCTGAGTAAGTGGGTAAAAGACTTGAAGAGAAGTTTCCCTAAGGAGGAGACCTGAATAGGCAATATGGGAAAATGTTCCTGATCATTAGCCATCAGAGAAATGCAAATTAAAGCAACCATGAGATACCATCTAACACCCTTTATGACAGCCCACATCAGAAAATCAGAGAGCAACAAATGTTGGAAGGGATGTAGTGATAATCACAAAGAATAGAAAATAATCTTAATTTCCATCAATATATGAGTGGATAAGAAAACTGGCACATACACACAATAGAGTACTATGTATTACTAAAAATCATTGATGATCACACGAAGCACTTCCTTTCATGGGAATAATTGGAGAAAATTATTCTAGGCAAAGTTAGTTTATCATAAAAGGACAAGTACGACATGAGTTCCCTGAGGTAAGTATAGTTAGCACAGTAGATATAGAATAAAAGTCACTTATTTCACACTGTATGGGTTGAGGTGATCAGACAAAACCCAAGGAGATACATTCTATTCCAACACAAAGAAGGGGAAAGTGGGGAAGGTGGAGGTAGAAAAGGGGGATAAAAAGGGACATGATGGCATTGAGGGAGTAACCCACTATCCCACTCAGGGGGAGAGTATTGGTTATGTCACCACAAAACCTGGAGTGTGTGTGCAGACCCCACCAAGACAGACCAAACATTGAAGGCAATGTAACCACGTGGAGTAACACATGAAAACAGTTGGCTACAGGGCTAGTCCCAATCAGAGCCAAACAGAGCCTCCCTAGAAGTATTTGCTACAGAGGACAATACTAAACCGACAGGTGGGGAAGAGTTCTGGCATGCCACATGGAAGCAAACTGAGTAGGAAAAAGATAGAGGGATGATCTAAATCCCATACCAGGACACCAAGCTGTGAGGATGACATCCCTGCACAGAACTGCTAAGGCACAGAGAGGACTATAGGGCTGACAACAGCTCAAGACCTTGAGCTGGAGCACACTAGAGCACACCATGACAAAGGACAATCCTTGGGACACATGTCAGGGAGTTAGTCTGGTCTGAACTCCACACAGCAAGGCGAACCAAGAAGGGAACATAGCAGATCAGCAACAGGAGCAAAGCTAAGCCACAAAGCCCTTGCAGAGCCCCCCAAATAGACTTTAGGCTAGGAGGGGTAGCTCCTGGAATCCCCCAGTACCATTGAGGAGATAGTCATAAAGTTCAGTGGACAGACCTGGAATTATGTATGCTTTTTTGTTTGTTTGTTTTGCTAGTTATTATGTTTTTTATTCTTTTCTCTTTTTATTCAATCTTTTGTTTTCTTTTTGTTTGCTCTTTGTTATTGTTGGTTTTCCTACTTATATAAGATAGGCACGAGAAGCAAACTTGAGGAGAAAGTAACTGGACCGATGCTTCTGGGGGGACTTCAGGGGAGAAGGAGGTGGGGAAAGGGAGTGGTGAGCAAACAGCAGCATAGCAGGGGAATAACTAGGGAATCAAAATCAATAATGAGGAGGACGTAGAGATCTTGGGGGTGTTGGAGGAAGAGCAATCTAGCTGAGAGGAAATACTAAGAGATGTAAGAAGGTTGACCATGATGTTGGGGCAGGAAGAACATAAAAGGAAACAGAAAAAATATCTAGGAAGCAAAGCTATGTATATAGTTATAAGCATAAGTTTGTACATATGTAAATACATTAATTCTTAATATAGAGGTATTAGCATATGTACATATATTTATAAGGCAATACACTGAGTTAATGGATGGACTTTGGGCCTCTGCTTATACCTTCCCTCAATGCAAGAACAGTTTGTTCTACCAAACTGGAATTCTGTGATGCTCACCCTCCTGGCACAATCACTGAAGACAAAACGGGTGCATAAGCAAATGTGATGAAGAAAGCTGATGATGCGTGGCTATCAAAACATATAGCATCTGAGGTTTTAAAGGCTTGAAGTTAAACAAGTGGCCATCTAGCACAGAAGCAACACGCCCACATGGAAGAAGAACAGCAACCTATGCAATCATGAGGTGTAAACGGAATCAGGTAACAGGCACCAGAAGATCCAAAACAAACAAACAGAGGAAAAATAAAAACCCCACAACAAACATATTGTTGAAAATGAGTGGGGATTCGAGTAGAGACCCCAAGCCCATCTATAGACAATGGGACAAGCCGTCACAGAAGGGTCCTGAGGAATGTATGTGTGAAGTTGGGTGCAAAATATCACTTATGAAACACTGAATATTCCTCTGGTTCCTTGAGGCTTCATCACCCCACACTATCATGACACTAGGCCTGCCTTTAACTTCAGCCTAGACTGGAGCATGTGCAGAGGTACAGATAAAAGAGCTAACCACACGTACAATCCAGGAACAGTAATGGGAGTAGCAATACCAGGTGGGATCGTGGGAAGAGGAGGAGAGGAAAAGGGAACTGATTGCAATGATGGGCACATTACCACCACCATCACCCCCTCAGGCGGATGAACAACAGAAGCCATGGGGGAAGGGAGCTAGCAGTTGGTGTAAAATATGAAAATAATAATTTATAATTTATCAAGGGGTCAGTGGGGGGGATGGAGGGAAAAATGAGGAGCTGATAATAAGGGTTCAATCGAAAGTAAATGTTTTGAAATTAATGATGGCAGCCTATGCACAAATATGCTCGATACAATTGATGTAGGGATTGTAATAAGAGCTGAAGGAGCCCTCAATAATTTGATCTTTTAAAAATAATAATAAAAATTTTATCCAAATAAATTGAGTATCCAAAGCCAACAAACAAACAAACAAACAAACAAACCCCTCAAGTGTCCATTAAGTCATTGTGGGGGTTGTGTGAATAGCCTGTGTTCTGCTGACCATTTCATCATCTCCAATATCTCTGATCTCTTCAATTAATAAGGAAATGTTTCTATTCTGCCTTTCACCTTCCTTTGTGCTGAAGAGATGTGTGAATAAGCCCGTTTCCACATCTTTTGTGTTTAAAATTTCTGCCAGTTTTTTTTCTACTTATCACCTCTTCTCCCCTTGCCATTTTTGGACTGACTAACATTGTATAAGATAGATTCATCCAGCCTTTTAAAGAAGCACTCACAGGTCTCCCAGTTGCTCACAGGTCCAGTTATTTCCTGTCTCTCATTATTGTCAGATTATGCAGGGTGCTAAGGTTTCATTCTGGGATGGTGTAACCTGCTGGTTTTTCTTGAGACCTAATGGCTATAGGAGTGAAACACATAATTGTAAAGGCCTTCTCCAACGTGAGGAGAATTGGGGTGTTGGATCTAATGCAGCATAGAAAAAGGCAACTTTTAAGTTTAGGACAGACAACCTCTTGGTTTGGAAAAGAATCTGACCCAGAATGGTATAAGAGTTTGGCACCACAGAGTGTACAGGAATGACTGCCTCTTTAATTGCATTCAATCTCAAACCATCTGTAGGTCCTATCCTGTTTCCTAACTAGCAGAATAGGAATATTGCGAAGGAAGCTGTAGGTCACTAGCACCTTATGTTCCAGGAATGTGTTCAAAAATTCCTTTTAGCTCTTCTCTGTATTCTGGGCAGATGGGGTATTGTATCTTGTTAAGGAAATGGGTAGGATCTTTGAGCCTAATCATAATGGAATTGGCATTAAAGTCCCCTCTCTGGGATTCTAGTTGCACATACCTGACCATTAAGCTGGTCCTTTTTGTCTAGGTCAATTTGGCTTGATTCCCTATTGACAGGTTTCTCCATGTTCACTGACAAAAATCACTCGAGTTCTAATTTTGCTTAGAATATCTCTCCATAATAATAGAGTGGGCATTCAGGCAAAACCTAAACTGGGTGCATAAAAGTGGTGGCTCCAAATAGTCAATTAAGAGACAGAGTAAAATACCTTGCCTGGGGTGTGCCATCCAGACCCTGAATAGTGATATTTTGAGAGGAGAGAGGCCCTCTAGATGAAGTCAGTACTGAAAACCTGGCCCCGTCCAACAGGGACAGCTACTTCAAGGTTCCCCTAGCCTCTGTTCCACTGATGGGGATGTTATTAGCGGGAGCCTACTGGAGTGTAGGGCCCGAATGGTTCAAGATCATGGCATTTGAGCCTGCCAACCTAAGGTCCCCTAGGCCCTCAGGGCAGTCCCTCTTTCCAATGGCCTGAAGTCCTTGGCCAGTGGTTAATCGTTTGTTATAATTAATCAGCTTCTGTTGAGTATCTTTCATTTCCTGTAAAAGACAGAAAAACAGGTGGTCTCTTCACTACCTTTCTATTGAATCATAAACCCAGTGGGGATCAGTATTAGGTATTGCTTTTGTTGCCAGTGGATAATTATTTTGAATGTGCACATCACTGGCACATGCCAAGGTTTTTCCTCAGATATTCTCGCTCTCACAGATGGTTAAAGTTTTTTTGAAAGATTAGATTAACATCTTTCCAAGATAGGTCAAAGGTTAGAATTATCTTTTTATGTTCCTTAATAAACTTGCTGGGGTTAACTGTAAAACTCCTTAATTTATTTTTAATGCTTATTAAGTCCTGCATGGTGAACAGAGCTTACACCCAAACTCTGCCCCCTGATCTTGGGGTGTCTCATAAAGGAAAAAAGTTAAAGGAACGTAGCCTGAGGCAGTGGCTTAGGCTGGATCTACATTGCTGCCTTGCCTCCCCTGAAACTTAAAGTTTGTGGCCCTATATAAGGGAACTGGGAACAGACATTTGCACTCTCAGATTCTGAGCTATTTTTCTCAATGTCTGCCAGAAGGCAGGGCCAATTTGCAATTCTTGCAGAGTTAGAACATCTCGCTGAGCCATGAAAGCCTTTATATCAGTGGTTCCCAAGCTTTCTCATGCCACGACCCTTTAATACAGTTCCTCATGTTGTGGTGATCCTCAACCATAACATTATTTTCATTGCTAGTTTATAACTGTAATTTTGTTACTGATGAATTGAATGACCCCTGTAAAAGGCGACCCACAGGTGGAGAACCTCTGCTGTCTATAATGGAGCTCTATCCATTTTCTTCTTTTGCAAAACAATTCGAGTTGTAAGATGGTATCATAATTTAGGGTATCATTTTGGGACCAAATTTCTCAACTGTGTAACTTATACTGTATTGAAAATAATAGTTTTAAGGATGCATCCCAGAGATATATCCACAGGTACTGTGTTTTGGGTTTCCAGATGAAAAAGAGCAGAGGAGAATGTTTCTACTATGTTAAAACAACCTATTTGGGAAAGTGTTCTCTCTCCAACATGGTTAATTCTAGAATTAAGCAGTTCTTACTGGGTAGCCCATTTCCCATGTCACCCCTGTCTGGTGAGGATGGCATGTCTTTAACTCCCAGGAAGCGATTACAATACCTCACAATACCCTTTAACCCTGGATCTGATGGTAAACACTCTGGAGGTTTGGGAACTTATACTAAGAGAGATGGCAGGTCATAAATTCTGGTATTTACAAAGAATGCCAATGCCTACCCCGTAAAGATGATCATTTGAGGGTTGGAAAAAATTCTCGTAATATTCATGTTGATTTCTTGGCTCTTGGTTCTATTTGTCTCAAGCTTGTGGGAGAAAGTGGCCCGAGATAAACCCTACATCTGTAAAAAATGTTTTCTGGTTGCTGCCACTAAGTCAATATTGGCTAGCAGCAACACTAAAGGGCAAGAAAGACCTGCAAATGCTCATGAGGGCAGAAAACCTCATCATGCTATCACGGAGCAGCTGGTGGTCCTAAACTGCTGACACTAGACTTCACAGTGCAAAGCATAACTTGCTAATCCACCAGGGCTTTTTACTCAAGCTAAACAGACAGGCACCCTAGTAAATAGAGAGGTGTGATATCTTAAATGAAAGGCAAGCCTCTGAGTGTCCCTTTCCCTGCTGCATAACAAAACACAACACATTTCACACACATCCTACAGGGTGGGTAAAACTGCAGATAGAGTTGATAAAGACCAGGACAAACAGGGAGGTCCTTGGGGGTGTCTAGCTTCATGACCTAAACTAATTGTTTTACTTTTGCTTTTTCCTCAACATGTTTCAGAGTCAGAAGGTAGTGGCATTGAGTAGGGGGTCTGTGTGCTGTTTGTGGGTAAGACTGCTCAAAAATGTCACTTCTATGGTCATAATTTACCCTCTTACATCTGCAAATACCCTGGGCATCTAATTTAACCAGTAGGGCTCAAGAGAGAGCACTTGGCACACAACACTTATGTAACATCCTCCCGAAGAGTCTATTGGTTAATGTAGAGTGTCTTATGGGGTTCCCTACAAGACACCTTCATGGCATGAGGTGCTCTCCTGACACCCCTGGAGAACGGCCAGGTATCTGGATCAGGAGTAGGAAATGCTTCTTTATTCTTCATAGTCCAGCAAGTCTAGACATTCATAAAGGTATATTTTCTGTCTATGAACATGCTCCTGCTCCTGAGTTCTCCCTGTTGCACCCTTAAAGGTTTGAAAGGAATAAAAGAACAGGGAAGAGAAATCACAGAGACTAAGTTTGTTCCCAGAGGAACAGTTAATCATTGTGGGTCCCTTGATGGGCAGCGATAGGTATATGACTGCTTCATGGATCTGAGTCACAGCACCAAAAGCATGTTAGTAAGAGAAGACTCAGAGATTCAAACCTCTCCAGTCCTCAGTTCTTGTTCTACTTGAAAGAAAGGTTTCAGGCAAGAGACAAAATTCAGACAAGGATCAGAGAAAACATTTGAACAGAATGAGTGAGTTATTGGAAGGGGATGCTTTGGAAAAGAAGTACAAAGAGCCCTTATGTAGTCTAAAAAGCCCAACAAAATGTAATGCTAGACCTTATATTGGCTAATGGTGGACCTTCTACTATTAGCTAGTCCTCTGTGGCGTCTGTCCTCCTTTCAGGTATGCCCATTCCTGCACTCTATCAACCCAGTACTTCGTGCTGTGCTCTTGTCTCAGAGTCCAAACTCAAGAATCTATTCCATCATTATCTTTCTTCCTGGCCAATTCATTATCTCCAATATCTGGTTTCTTCCATTGATAAGGAAATGTGTTCTATTCTGCCCTTCAACTTCCTTTGTACTGGAGAGGTGTGTGAGGAAGCCTGTCTCCACTCTTTTGTGTTTAAGATTCTTAGCAGTTTCTTTTCATTCATCACCTCTTCTACCCTTGCCATTTTCTGGCTAACAATCTGTTCTTACCTACATTGTCCTACAGAGAAGCAGAGACTAAAGGAATTTGTATACTTCTAGTTTTACATTGTATCAAAATCACTTATTTATTTTTAAAAAACATTTTATTAGGAGCTTTTATTATTATTATTATAATCCATGGTCCCATTAGGGCAAGCATAATTGTACAATTGCTGTCATCATCATTTTAAATATATTTTCTTTCATCCTGAACTCTTTGATACCAACTCCCCTTTATTACTTCCCTCCCACATGTACCCTTAATATATAACACATTATTGCCGTATCTTACACCATCCAATGTATTACACATTCACCTAAAATTCTGTTGTTTGTTACCCTTGGGGGTGGTTATACATTCATTATTGCTATGAGTTCTCCCTTCCCTCCTCCTCTTCTATTCCCTCAGGGAATTGTTACTCCCATTACTATTTCTGAAGGTTTTATCTATCTTGGATTTTGTACATCAAAAAATCTTGATAGTACAAATGCACATGCAGGTCTAGCAAGATTAGTGAGGAAAAACTAAGGCCATAATAGTGTGGTGTGGAGGGATATTAAAGATCTAGAGCAGTGGTTCTCAACCTGTGGGTCATGACCCCTTTGGGGGTGGAACGACTCTTTCTCAGGGGTCACCTAACACTATCGGAAAACACATAATTCCAATGGTCTTAGGAACTGAGACACTGCTCCTCTATCATCTCCAGGCGGGTCCGCCCACATGCAGATACGCTCACATAGGAGTACCTGGCGTGAAGACTGTTACCCATGCTACACCATGCTTCAAGACAAAATTTCACAACTGATCTTTGATAAGGACACAAAAAATATAAAATGGGAAGCAGATGCCATCTATAATAAATGGTGCTGGAAAAAATGGATATCTACCTGCAGAAAAATGGAGCAAGGCCCTTACCTCAGTCCATGCACAAGAATAAACTCAAGGTGAATCACAGACCTTGAGTTAAGACCCCAAACAATTAGGGCCATTAATGAGGGAATTGGGACAAACCTGAGAACCTTGGCACAGGGAATACATAAGTTATCAGAAATAGGGAAGGATACAAATACAGAGGAGTCATAAATAGACAAGGGGGATATACTGAAGATAAGACACCTGTGTACATGGAAAGTATTCACCAAGAGAGTAATAAGAGAGTCCACCAGCTGGGAAAACATCCTTAGCAATGACACATCAGATAAAGGCCTTATTATGAAAATCTACAATATCTTGCAAGCTTACAGTAAGAGAAAAACTAACTGCCCACTGAGGAGGTGGGCAAAAGATCTGAACAGAAGTTTCACAGACTCTGAAATCCAAATGGCCAATAAACATATGAGAAAATATTCCCGATCATTAGTCATAAGAGAAATGCAAATCAAAGCAACAATGAGATACCACCTAACACCCTCAAAGATAGCCCAGTTCAAAAAATCAGAAAGCAATAAGTGTTGGAGGGGTTATGGTGAGATAGGAACTGTCATCCACTGCTGGTGGACCTGTACATATGTACAGCCACTGTGGAAATTGATTTACCGATTTCTCAAACAGATGGAAATTGAGTTACCATCCTACCCAATAACCCCCCTACTGGGCAGATACTCAGAAGAGCAAGAAACAAACCACGGCCAGACATCTGCACTCCAATGTTCATTGCGGAACAGTTCACAATTGCAAGGAGTTGGAAACAACCCAAATTTCCATCAACAGATGAATGGATTAAAAAACTGTGGTACATAATACAATCGCGTACTATGCATCGCTAAAAAGAAGTGATGAACGCATGAAGCATATCATTGCATTGGAAGAACTGGAGGAAATAATGCTAAGTGAAGTATGCCAAGCACAAAAGACAAGTACAACATAAATCCACTAAGGTAAATTTATATAAATAAACAAAAGAAAGAAAGAAAAATGCAAAAGGGGCACAGGGAAAAAGCTACTGTAAACAAACATTTCAGGGGTGAGGTCCAAGGTAGTATGGCAGGGGCCAGTCCAAATCCAGGGTTCCATATGGTAGCCAAGTAAAAAGGAGGGGGAAGGAGGGAAGAAAGGGGAAAAAAAAAGAGAGAAATGTGTGGCAGGGGAAATAGGGCACCCACCCACCCAAGGGTAGGGTATTTTTTGTGTCTCCACAGGGAAAGAGGGACCAGACTTAAATCCAGTGTTCCAGGATGCGAATGCAGGATGCTGGCATGGAGTGGGGAGCCAGTGGAGGGGCCTGAGGGCTCAATCCCAATACCAGCTATGTGGACAACTGCCCCTCCCCCCAGAAGAATTTACTTTAGAGGATGGCACTGAAGCTGCAGCTAGGGGAGAAGGACATGTCTGGTCAGAGCACACGGGGGCAAATGAATGGGGAGGAAGAAAGAGTGAAGCACATCCTGGCCCACCAGGCCTGGAGGACGATATCCCTGCTCTGAACAGTCAATCCACAGAGTGGACCATATGGCTGATCCCACTATGAGACATGACATCCCTTGCTTACCCAGTGCCCTATGGGAGACAACACTGGAGACTCAGTGTCAGGACTGGCCCAGACTGACCCTGCGACACCAAGGCAAAACACTAAAGGTGTGCTGCAGAGCAAAGAGGGGAGCAGAGCAGGGAGCCACTTAGGAAGTATAAAGGATAGATTCTGGGGCTAGAGCATGGCACCCCATCAGACTTGACTGGAGGACATGCCTAGACTTCAAAAATCAGACCTTGATCTATTTACAGGTTTTTCTTTCTTTTAAAAAATTTTTCTTTTAATTAATTTATTCTTTTTATGGGTCATTGGTTTTCTTTTTTGTTGTCATCGCTGTGTTCTCCTTCGTCACCTGTCTTGCGATGCCTTGTTTTTTGGTGCATATTATTATCTCTACAGATTTATCTAGATAAGATAGGCTGGATGAACAGTATGGAGGAGAACACAATGGGACCAATGGTTCCAGGGGGACACGGGAGAGGGGGAGGTGGGGGTTAGGAGGTGGTGTTGACCAACCCAGGGACAGGGGAGCAACAAGTGATCCAAAATCAGTAGCAAGGAGTGTGTGAGAGACCTGGTAGGGATTCATCAAAGACAATGTAACCAAGATAAATTACTGAAACCCAAATGAAGGCTGAGCATGATAGTGGGACAAGAGGAAAGTAAAAGGAAATAGAGGAAAGAGCAAGGAGACAAAGGGTATTTATAGAGGTCTAAATACAGGCATGTACACATGTAAATATATTTATATAGGATGGTAGGGAAATAGATCTACGTGCATATATTTATAGGTTTAGTATTAAGGCAGCAGATGGACTAGTACTTACTCAATGAAAGAACACACTTTTCTATTAAATTGGCATTTCATGATGCATACCTTCCCGACACGATCGCTGAAGACAAATGTGTGCATAAGCAAATGTGGTGAAGAAAATTGATGGTGCCCAGCTATGTAAAGATATAGTGTCTGGGGTCTTAAAGGCTTGCAGATAAACAAGTGGCAATCTAGCTCAGAAGCAACAAAATCCACATGGAAGAATCACACCAGCCTGTGGGACCACAAGTGTAGAAGGGACCAGGTATCAGACATCAAAGAACAAAAAATCATATCAGTGGGTGCCCCACCTTCCCGATATGATCACTGAAGACAAATGTGTGCATAAGCAAATGTGGTGAAGAAAGCTGATGGTGCCCAGCTATCAAAAGATATAGTGTCAGGGGTCTTCAAGGCTTGAAGATAAACAAGCGGCCATCTAGCTCAGAAGCAACAAAGCCCACATGGAAGAAGCACACCAGCCTGTGTGACTATGAGGTGTTAAAGGGATCAGGTTTCAGGCATCAAAGAACAAAAAATCATATCATTGTAAATGAAGGTGAGTGCAGAGTGGAGACTCAAAGTCCATCAGTAGGCAACTGGATAGCCCCTTACTGAAGGGTTGTGGGGAGGAGATGAGCCAGTCAGGATGCAGGGTAGGAACGATGAAACATATAACTTTCCTCTAGTTCCTAAATACTTCCTCCCCACCACTATCATGATCCCAATTCTACCTTACAAATCTGGCTAGACCAGAGGATGTACATTGGTACAGATAGCAATTGGAAACACAGGGAATCCAGGACAGAAGACCCCTTCAGGACTAGTGGTGAGAGTGATGATGCCTGGAAGGTGGAGGGAATGTGGGGTGGAAAGGGGGAACTGATTACAAGAATCTATGTATAACCTCATCCCTGGGGAATGGACAACAGAGAAGTGGGTGAGGGGAGACATGGGACAGTGTAAGATATGACAAATTAATAATAATTTATGAATTATGAAGGGTTCATGAGGGAGGGGGAGTGGGGAGTGAGGGGAAAAACTGAAGAGCCAATATTAAGGCTCACTTAGAAGACACATGTTTTGAGAATGATGATGGCAACAAATGTACAAATGTGCTTGACACAATGTATGTATGTATGTATTGTTATAAGAATTGTACGAGCCTCCAATAAAATGATTTTTAAAAAGACAAAATTTCATTTATTTGTAATTAGAAATAAATATTTTACAATATATAATTACATATTGTTTTTGTGATTAATCACTATGATTCAATTATGTTCAGCTTGTAACAATGAAAATACATCCTGCATATCAGATGTTTCCATTACGATTCCAAACAGTAGCAAAATTAGTTATGAAGTAGCAATGAAAATAATTTTATGGTTAGGGGTGACCACAACATGAAGAATTGTATTAAAGGATCGCAGCTTTAGGAAGGTTGAGAACCGCTGAACTAGAGGATATGTTATGTATTTTTAAAAAGTCACTTATTTTTTAAAAGCGGGCATTTAAAAAATTCTAAATTGAGTTAACAAAATCTTTAATGGTATTTAATATTATTTCCACGTATCCTGTCGTCTAACTGCTTCTTCCCTTTTGGTTTTTGCTTGTCACTATTGTGTTTTCTGACTTATGTAGGTCTCTTATAATTTTTTCTATTACTATAAAAATCTCTTGAAAGCTATGAGGCAACCTCATTAATGTCTGCAACTTTCTTATCTCCTCACCTCTTCCCCATAAACTGACAACAATATTGTAGAGTTAAAAACATGTTGAACGTGTAATTTCTCTTGACTATAAGGGTTTGGAAAGCATAGGATAGCTGATTTAAATGCGGATGCATCCATTCCCCCCCCCCC